>NW_015151490.1:50267-60337 GCF_000732505.1 Cyprinodon variegatus
ATTTATTGATGATGTGACTGCTGACAAAAGCAGCAGGATGAATTCTGAAGTCTTTCGGGCAATATTATCCACTCATATTCAGCCAAATGCTTCAGAACTCATTGGACGGCGCTTCACAGTGCAGATGGACAATGACCCAAAGCATACTGCGAAAACAACCAAAGAGTTTTGTAAGGGAAAGAAGTGGAATGTTATGCAATGGCCAAGTCAATCACCTGACCTGAATCCGATTGAGCATGCATTTTACTTGCTGAAGACAAAACTGAAGGGAAAATGCCCCAAGAACAAGCAGGAACTGAAGACTGTTGCAGTAGAGGCCTGGCAGAGCATCACCAGGGATGAAACCCAGCGTCTGGTGATGTCTATGCCTTCCAGACTTCAGGCTGTAATTGCCTGCAAAGGATTTGCAACCAAGTATTAAAAAGTGAAAGTTTGATTTATGATTATTAATCTGTTCCATTACTTTAGGTCCCTTAAAAAGTAGCAGGCACATATACACACTGTTGTAATTCCTACACTGTTCATCTGATTTGGATGTAAATACCCTCAAATTAAAGCTGAAAGTCTACAGATAAAGCATATCTTGTTTGTTTCATTTCAAATCCATTGTGGTGGTGTATAGAGCCAAAAAGATTAGAATTGTGTTGATGTCCCAATATTTATGGACCTGACTGTAGCTTTAGGATCAGAACACCACAAGCACCTTGGTCTTTGTCTGTTTGTTGTTCTACTGCATATGAGTTCATGCTTCCTGGTTCCTCCACAGGGTGGACCAGCAGAACTCAGAGGTTCCCAGTGGTCCATCTGCCCAGCAGCATCAAACCCAGCTGGACTCCATATTTATGGTCTGTACACGTACTACAACTACTTACCCATGGGTTCTGTTCACAGTCATCTCCATGCAGCACTTTGTAGACAAGAGGACTGTCAGTCTGTCCAACATGGAGCTGATGTTTGGCTCTATTATTTCAGTCTTGTATGGACTGTATAGACTGACTGTATATGGAACTTAGGTGGCAACAATCAATTCAGGGTGCCGGGTCAGGTCACTTTAGAAATGTTCAGGTGCTTGCAGTAAGAAGAGACAGACTCCTTAAACCAGCTTGATTGATTTATCTGCATTTAAGGCTATGTTAGGGCTTGGTGTGTGGTTTCTGAAATACAAACATACAGTACAAATTCAGAACATAGAAAATAAAATAAAACTCAAAGGCTCGAATATCATACCAGCATTCAGCATGCAATATATAATCAACAGGGATTAGCAATACTGCAACATAAAACTCCCAGCCTACGGCTAGTTAGCAGCTAAAAACAAATCACTAATTTTAGCTAACCATTCACCATAAAATACACAATGCAAATGGCAGCAAACTAATGCTAAGCTATCAATGTAGGCATAGGGGGTTAACACAAACACAGAGTGTAACACAAAATACACATATTAACTTACGGCTCTATGGATGCACACACTGCAGATCATTAAACTCTGTCTGCTCCAAACTGAGTGGTATGCATGTGGTGTGTTTAAGAACTCTGGTAAGGAAGGAATTTTCATGAACAGGTATTAACTTTTGTACAAGTCTGATGTGTCCTTAATTCTTTTTTTTTCTGTTCAGCTGCTGGAGGAAAACATTGTTAGTTTTGTGAAGAATGAGCTGAAGAAGATACAGAAGGTTCTGAGTCCAGATGATACAAAAGGTCAAAGGGAGGTTGAGGAGGTGTTGGAAGGTGAGGACGAAGAGGAGAAAAGGAGCAGAGAGGCATTTGTTAAGATCACCATGAACTTCCTGAGGAGGATAAAGCAGGATGTGCTGGCTGAACGTCTGCAGAGTAGTAAGAGGATTTCTATTAAGATTTAACATGATGGATAAATTATTCATTCATTCCATTCAGAAGAACAGAAAATCAATTACTATGACTTGTTCCAATACTATTGATATTTTATGTTCCTTCAGGATATTGTTCCGAAGTTTGTCAACATAACCATAAATCAAGTCTGAAGAAGAGGTTCCAGTCTGTGTTTGAGGGGATCACTAAAGCAGGAAGTCCAACCCTTCTGAACCAGATCTATACAGAGCTCTACATCACAGAGGGAGGGACTGGGGGGGTCAATGATGAACATGAGGTCAGACAGATTGAAACAGCATCCAGGAAAACAAACAGACCAGAAACAACAATCAGACAAGAAGACATCTTTAAAGTTCCACCTGGAAGAGATCAACCAATCAGAACAGTGATGACAAAGGGAGTGGCTGGCATTGGGAAAACAGTCTTAACACAGAAGTTCACTCTGGACTGGGCTGAAGGCAAAGCCCATCAGAACATCCAGTTCATATTTCCATTAACCTTCAGAGAGCTGAATGTGCTGAAAGAAAAAAAGTTCAGCTTGGTGGAACTTATTCATCACTTCTTTACTGAAACCAACGGAATCTGCAGCTTTGATCACTTCCAGGTTCTGTTCATCTTTGATGGTCTGGATGAGAGTCGACTTCCTCTGGACTTCAAAAACAAGGAGATCCTGACTGATGTTACAGAGTCCACCTCAGTGGATGTTCTGCTGACAAACCTCATCAAGGGGAAACTGCTTCCCTCTGCTCTCCTCTGGATAACCACACGACCTGCAGCAGCCAATCAGATCCCTCCTGACTGTGTTGGCATGGTGACAGAGGTCAGAGGGTTCAATGACCCACAGAAGGAGGAGTACTTCAGGAAGAGATTCAGAGACGAGAAGAAGGCCAACAGGATCATCTCCCACATCAATAGATCTAGAAGCATCCAGATAATGTGCCACATTCCAGTCTTCTGCTGGATTACTGCTAAGGTTCTGGAGGGAGTATTGGAGACCAGAGAGGAAGGAGAGCTGCCCAACACCCTGACTGAGATGTACATCCACTTCCTGGTGGTTCAGACCAAAGTGAAGAAGATCAAGTATGATGGAGCAGCTGAAACAGATCCACACTGGACTCCAGAGAGCAGGATGATGATTGAGTCTCTTGGAAAACTGGCTTTTGATCAGCTGCAGAAAGGAAACTTGATTTTCTATGAATCAGACCTGAAAGAGTGTGGCATTGATATCAGAGCAGCCTCAGTTTACTCAGGAGTGTTCACAGAGATCTTTAAAGAGGAGAGGGGACTGTACCAGAACCAGGACAAAGTGTTCTGCTTCATCCATTTGAGTGTTCAAGAGTTTCTGGCTGCTCTTCATGTTCATCTGACCTTCATCAAGGATGGAGTCAATCTGATGGGGGAACAAAAAAACATATCTGTTAGGGCTAAATTAGCTAATAAATCGAAACTAAGTAATCTCCATTACAGTGCTGTTAACAAGGCCTTACAGAGTCTCAATGGACACCTGGACCTGTTCCTCCGTTTCCTCCTGGGTCTTTCACTGCAGACAAATCAGACTCTCCTACAAGGTCTGATGACAAAGACAGAAAGTTGTCCTCTGACCAATCAGGAAACAGTTCAGTACATCAAGAAGAAGATCAATAAAAATCTGTCTGCAGAGAAAAGCATCAACCTGTTCCACTGCTTGAATGAACTGAATGATCGTTCTCTGGTCCAGAAGATCCAACAGTCTCTCAGATCAGGAAGTCTCTCCATAGATAAACTGTCTCCTGCTCAGTGGTCAACTCTGGCCTTCATCTTAGTGACATCAGGAGAAGATCTAGATGTGTTTGACCTAAATAAATACTCTGCTTCAGAGGAGGCTCTTCTCAGGCTGCTGCCAGTGGTCAGAGCTTCAACCAAAGTTCTGTAAGTACTGACAGAACTTGGGTTTTGAGACCAAGTGCTAAAACCAGGAAAGAGTGAATATTATCCTGGTCAAACTGATCTTTGACCATTAGTTTTATTAAAAAAAGTAAAACTAGTCAAATGGAATTACAGACTAACATAGATCTAAAACAAAAACAAAATGGGGGCTCCTATGGGCAGTGGCTTACTAAAGGTCTACAACCAAGTTTGAAAAAATAAATAAGATTTTTAATTGGTGAACAATATGATTTCTGTTATCAAAGTCAAACATAAGTCTTTAAGTATATAGTTTTTTTTTATTCTTGTAAATCATGAATTATGTTCATCCTTGCTAGACCTGGAAACAGATACCACCGGCTAGTCCAGGTAGATATATAGGACTTCGTAGCTATCCCATAGATCTAAACAAAGAGAGGAGTAAAGATGTCATCCCCCGCCAGTTGTATACAGGGAACCAAGTTGCATTTCCTAATTATTATAAGATCTATCCCAAAAAATGGTTTGGTCCAAATGCCAATCTAATTGGAGGTGCAGTCAGCTGCTGTTCCGCAAGCTCTGATTTGCGAAGTGTCAAAAACACTTTATATAAAGGCCGCAACAATTTGTAAAAGTGAGTAAATCATTGGTCGCATCATTTGTTCGAGGACCTCATGGTTTTAACTTAAAATCAGATTTTTCTACCACTTTTTCATAAGTTAAATAATTTTCTCTAATGACCTTAGAAGTTTTGGATTTGGGAGCAGAGTTAGAGCAGATAGTCTGGTTACTTTATTGTGCTGTGTTAACTGTCTTACTAAAAAAAATAGTTTGCAGATTAAATACAGAGGAAACATGGTTTTGGGAACAGGAAATGTGTTAAGTTATTGGAGGAACAGCGATTAAATTTACCATTTATTTGTGTAGAAAAAGTTCTCCAATGTTTGAAGAAACCAACCACTTGATAGTGTGGTTAATAAACATGACTTACAAAGTTTTCCTTTATGGTAATCTGGATAAAATAAAAACAAATATAATAATTGACTGTTTTTAAAACTGGCAACATCTTATTTATTACCAGGACTTTCTCTCCTGCTAAGAGATGACCTGTGAGAACATTCTGGGAGTTCAAACTATAGAATTATACAGCAAATATCACACTAATAATCAATAAAGGGAATATATCTGTGCTGGTATAGAGCTGAACTTCTAACTCAAATGTCAGATGTATTATATACTTATCATGACTGACAGCTTTTAGCATAATCATATGTCTGGAAAAAGAAACTGGCATTAATGGGATACTTATCCAGTAAATTCTGTTTTATAGATTATACATACATGGTTCTTAAGTATTTCAGGTACAGTTGTTACTTTTTGCTTGTTTAGAACCTGAAGAAAATGCTGATTTAGTTGTATTTTCTCTTTTTGATAGATATCACATTATTTTCAATCTTATAATTTTCCTAATGAAGGAGTAAAGCTTTAAGATTTAAAATTCATTCCGTCTCAGCCTGATATCTTTCCATCTAAACACAGTTTGTAAAGATATGAACTGGTTGTTTGGGATGTGTCAGAACTTGGAAGGCAGACAGACAGAACAGAAGTGATTTCTAAAAAAATTGTTTTATTCACTGCTCAGTGTGGCTTGCCAGCTGGGACAGTCTGACTTGAATCTCTGTAGCGGTAGCAACTTAGATTAATGACCACAAAACTATGACAGGGAATGATAGTAGGGAGGGTTTTAAGTTCATTCTGAGCCCAGAGGAAGGAATGGAATCCAGCCAAATGATTTCTCTACAGCATGCGGCAGGAGCCACCCGGAGAGTTCTCTGAGTAGAAATAGAGTAGCCTGATGAGCAGAAGCCAGCAGATGAGGAAGAGAAAGGGAGAAACTAATGGGAAAAGAAAGGGAAAATCTAAAGTCAGTGGCGATGTGGAATCAGATGTCAAGGCCATAAGATCAGAGATACCAAAAGGTACGGAAGGGAAATTCCCGCCAGGGTCAGGAGACAGAACCAAGGTCATTAGCAGGCAGAATCCAAATAGCAGTCCAAAGACAGGTCAGGCAAAACAGATCAGAACAGGGAAAGTTAAAATCAGAAGTCCAGGACCAGAAATTATTCAGGATCAGGTAACCCTCATGACTGAGAGCAAGCATTTTAAATAGGAGCTGGAACAGGTGGATCTGATGAGTGAGAATAAAAACTGGGCAGAGCTAATCAGGCGGAAGAAATGAACTAATAATACAGCCATCAGTGCCAAGATCATTACAGAACCCCCTCAACGTTGGATTACAGAGACCCTTTTGGGCTGGTCAGGATGCACCCTATGAAAAACCTTAATCAGGTCTTTTCCCAACATGAATCTAGCAGGAACCCAGGACCTCTCCTCGGGTCTGTAACACTCCCAGTCCATCAAGTACTGGATCCCCCTGTCTGTCTACCTAAACCTCGGTAGGCAGTTGACAGTGTATGAAGGTTCCCCTTTCAAGGAATCGGGTTGGTGGAGAGGACCTGGACCTGGTACAAATCTAGAGATTAGAACTGGCTTGACCCAGGACACATGAAACGTAGGATGTAACTTCATAGCATGAGGGAGTTGAAGGCAGACAGTAACCTGGTTCATCAATTTACTGATGGGGAATGGCCTGATAAAAAGAGGAGCCAGCTTCCTACTATCTACCCTAAGGGGCAGATCTTTGGTAAACAGCCAAACTTTCTGGCCCTCCTGATAAATGGTGCTGGAACCCTCCGATGATTAGCAGCTGTAGCTTGGCTAACCAAGGCCTTAGATGTTGCCTTTCTATTCCTTCTCCAGGCTCACTGCTACCTGAGAGCAGATAAATGGGCCGATGGAACATTGGAATCTTTTTCCTGAAAGGTGAACCAAACACAGCAAAAAAAAAAACCAAACACAGCAAAAAACTGAAAGAGCCCAGTGGTGCTAGAGAGGGCAGAATTTATGGCATGTTCAACCCAAGGAAGTTGACCAGCCCAATTAGTGGGATCAGCTTCTCTCTGGCCCTCTCTGTCTGGCCGTCTGTTTGGGGGTGAAAGCCTGAACAAAAATCCAGTCATCAGGGCCAAAATCATGACAGATTGTTTAATCTAGTGAACTGCATAAAGATACTTTTCAAGGTGTTCTAAAAAAAAAACCCAAAAAAAACAACCTCCATGTTGTCCCTCAAGAAAACTGGACAGTGAGCGAAAGTGTACTTTTAGGTCAGAGGAGAGATATGCCTAGATGAGAATAATGATGGACTGACTACAACAGAAGCCCTCAGCTACACAAGCTTTAAAGCCCAATAATATACTTGCTTTTACTCTTCTTTTATATGGCTTAATGAGAGAAGTGGGCTTTAAGCTGCCTTGCAAGGCCATTACACTTTCACTTAGGCGCTGCCGCTTTTTCAGCAGTCCAAGCTTTCTCTGCTCTCTTTTTCTCATCGACTTCTCCTCCTTTCCCACCACCGGCTTGCTACAGGTTTGCCTGCTGTGTCTAGAAGTAGCTTGCAGCAGTGACCCAGACTGAAACAGCTCATTGGCTAATTTGTATAATGTGTAGCCTGGTCCCGGTGCTCTGGACAGCTTTATCATATTAACAGGAGATGCGGCACAAGTGAAGTTAGACACTGTCATCAGACAACATTGGGTAATTTATAAATGTTTTAAAGCAGGTTGGGTCGGGATTAGCAAGCAGGGGGGTCCGGATCCTGACCGCGGTCCGCTAATCCGTGACCTCTCCCATAGAGGAATACTGTGTGAGTCATGTTTCTTGCAGCAAAGCATAAATATTATCCAGAAGTTGATTAATTTTGCACAATAGTCTTCCTGATTTACTCTAATATAGTAAATGAACTCCCTGTTTCTCCAATAACTTATTACATGCCAGCCTTGCTGACTGAATACCTCTTACTGACTGAATAACTCAATACTATCTTTATCCCCAACTCCCACCAAAAAAATTGATCTCTGTATTACCCTATCTCTCATTGAGCAGTGTGCAGGAGTGCAGCACCCATGGAGTATTTCTGGGTTCAGACTGGTGGTTTATGAGACACAAAGTGCCATTCTTTGGGAATCAAGAAACTTGGAGCATTCCTTGTCCAAGTGTTTTGTTTTAATAAACAGGCCATCACTCACTGCTTCTGAAGTTTTTAACTCACATCAACCAAGCCAGGATCATTTAATTTGAATTATTAATAAAAATTTCCCTGAACTTTGATGGTAAAATATGCCTGACACTTGACTTAGAGCTCTACATTAGGTATAAATATTATGATAACTTTAAAATTATTGTTAGCATGTTGTTTAATATATATTACAGCTGACAGCCCGTACATGCTGTCAACTGTCATCTATTTTGAGGGCTCCTGAAAACCATCAGAACTTCATGTTCCTGCAAACTAATGCCGTTTCTAGGTGAGACAGTTAACACAGCAGAATAAAGAATCCTGACTAGCTACACTTCCTGCTGCTGACTGTACTGCTCTAAGATAGCTGTTGCTACTAGCTCTATACAGCCAGGCAGGCAGTCACCAGCAGCTACAACTACTCTGCTGTCAACATGGAGAGCAGGCTGACTACACTGCAGTAAACCATTCTCTGTTCAATCCAGTTTGCAAGTGAAATATGCATAGCAAAGCTGCTGCTAATCGTGTCCTAGATTGCAACATTGAATCATGAAATATATTATTAACAGTTGCATAAAATAACTGGATATTCATTTTACAGCCTCATTCTCTCCCCTTCTGCTCCTTCAGTCTTTATGTGTTTTTGCACTGCCCTTTCTTACTTCTTTGTGTTTTTTATTTGTTATTATTTTGCTAGATGGCAAGCATGTATGCTATCAATTGGTACGGAGTATAGAACTAAAATATTGAATTATACATTTTCTTTCCTTTTTTATAAAAGTCTCTACAAAACTCTCAAATTCCCCACATGTTTTCCTCCTTGCTATCCTATCACTTTGTGCTGCTTTGTATGTCAGCTAGAAAACAAAAATAAAAAACAATTGTAGGGGTTTAGAAAATCCTACAGCTGAATTACATCAGCTGTGGAAATTATGCAATGACCTTTCTCGGTTCAATCCAGTTTGCAAGTGAAATATGCATATGCAAATCTGCTGCTAATCCTACCCTGGATTGATGATGACATCATCCAGCACCTTCTAGTGCCTTTTAGGACAGTCAATAGCAAATTTTCTAGCTGAGGAGTTGGCAACACTGCTTTTTTGGGGGTTTTGGTATACATGCTCTGGTTTGAGCTTCATGAGCTTTCGAAAAAGGCTTTTATGTTGTCATTTCTATCTCTGTCTCTTCAGACTGAATAGCTGTAACCTCTCAGAGAGAAGCTGTGAAGTTCTGGCCTCAGTTCTCAGCTCCCAGTCCTCTAATCTGAGAGAGATTGACCTGAGTAACAACAAGCTGAAGGATTCTGGAGTGGAGCTGCTGTCTTCTGGACTGAAGAGTCCAAACTGCAAACTGGAAAGTCTCAGGTCTGAATATCATTCCAGGAAATATTTGAAGCCTTGTTTTTATATCTAAATTCATGCAGAATGTTTATGTGACCTTAGTGAGCATTGGAGCATTATTTACTGTAACTTATTACGATTACAACGAAGCAAACTAAACTCACAGTTATCACTAAACACTGCTAGTGCAGTTTCAGATGAAGAGAAAGATGGACTGAACCAGGACTTGATATAAATATTTGGAGATTTTAATAGAAAATAATTATATGGTGTCATCGGAAAAAAGTATTCAACTATTCACTCCAGTTAAAAAAACAGACATTAATTTCACTCAGTCTGCCCTTTATTTTATCTTTGCAAAGAGAGAAAAGTTCATCATAAGGCCCTTATTGCATGGTAATCAGCCATGTTCTGATCTGGATAGCATTCATCCCCCTTTACTTACAATAATGGAAAGTATTCAGAGTCAAAACAAATTACAGACACTTTGGTTTAACAATAATATCTTATGAATAAACATTGAGAAATAGTCTGGCTGGTTGTGGGAATAAGTATGTCTTGTCTATAAACACCCCTGACTTAGGCATGGTGTGGCCTTGCAGGTGAAACAGACTGGGTAAAATCTTTTTCAGTAGATAAATCGCATAATTCAGTATATATTCAATAAGAGAAATCTTAATTTTCCGATCACAGTTCCACGGGGTATCATCGTTGTAATCGATAATAAAAAAGGACAATTAGCGAATAAATGTAAAGAAAAATAAGAACTAAGAAACGACAATGTAAGTAACAATGAAATAAAGACAGATTGAAATGCATATAGGAGGCTGAACTCAAGAGATCCCAGTGTGGCTGTAAGG
>NW_015151490.1:60437-66291 GCF_000732505.1 Cyprinodon variegatus
CAATCAAGCCAGTGGACAATGTTAAATAATATAGGTGGAAAAATCATGGAAAGGGTTATGATAGCTAGAATATGTTGCCAATAAATAGAGCCCTGAAATCACACCCTTGTTGGCAAAAACATTTAAGTGTTATTCCCCATGATGGTTCTTTTCATGGTAAAAGATCTTTTTGAAAATTAAAAAAATATATATTATTATTTTTAGTGCTTGCAACTATTAGTTACCCTTTATTGTTTCCCTGGAATAAAAAAGGTAAAATCGCTAGAAACAGACTCCTTTATGTCTGGAAAGTATAAGTCCAATGATTAACCTGAGCTCCTGAATGCAACAAACCTCATTATGAGTAAAAAATTAACCATCTCAATGCAAAATGTTAAAATCATAACAAAAAGATGTTTCACACAGATGACAAGTTCAGCTCTTAACAATCAGAGTCAGTCAAAACACACATTTGACAAGGCGGAGGTTTAATATCAGCACTCCCTTCCCCAATGGTAGTTGCGATAACCTCATCATCAGAGTTCTGAGATAGGGAACACAACAACTCAGGCAGGTAAATGAAACGGCTGCAAACATAACCATCGAAACAGTGACGTTGGTCTGGGCCATTCTCAAAGCCAGAAATAATTTATTTTCTTTTTTTTTACAGTGTCCTGTCTGGCAATGTGGCAATAAGAATAATTGTCTTGATGCCAAAAAGAGCCCAACAGATTTTATTTTCACAAGTGTAGCAGTACGGCAATTGCCATATTGCTCCACTTGTTTCATGCATATAAATTGCTTTATTATAATTATGCAGGAAGTTTTACAGTTTATATGGACACTGCAATGTAAATAGAGCAGTAAAACAGAAGAAGAAAAAGGAAAAAAAAAAGAAAAGATGAAAGAAAGAGGAGATAGAAAGGAGACAATGACAAAACATTTTCAGTCTGCTTCATCACCTGTAACGAGATGAAAAAAGAACAGCACAACCGAAAGACATGGTACGAGACATACAATAAAGCCACACCTTGAAACTATCGCTAAAGTAGTATTATGAAGTCTAACATGTACTCTGTGTTACCTGAAGATATGAATGTGAGCTTTCTGTATGGAAGTGAATCTCTGAGTACCTGGAGCCAAGCACCTGTAATTGTTTGTGAGGGTGCACTTGTGCATGTAAAGTTTATCCATAGAAAAAAAAAAGCTCAATAGTGGTTGTAGAGAGCTGAAGAGGCACACCCCCCAGAGCACTGAGTCCAGCGCCGGGAGACCCAAAGCCCCAGGCACCCAAAGGGACCCCAAGAGCGAAGGCACCAAGGAGGGGCCAGCCCCGGAAATCAGACCCCCACCAAGGGAGGAGGAGAGACAGCCCCCAAGGAAGCCCCCCAGCCACTGCCATGCCAGTGCCCTGGGGAGCCGTGGGGACGAGTCCGCGGGCTCTGTGGGCTCCGCCGGCAGCAGGCCACCCTGAAGTAGGGCTGGGCACCGAACACCGGCCCCCCCACTGCACCGACCAAAATGCCCCGGCCCCACAGACCATCGAAACACGCCCCGCCCCCCGGCACCAAGCCTCGGTGACCGGCTGCAACATCCAACGCGACCGCGCCGTCCAGGAAAAACAGACAGGCGGCCACGCCCACAGCCAGGGCCCACACACATCTGCCGCGAAATGGCCGTGAGCACCGTGGAACCACCACAAATGCCCCCCAGGTCAAAAGCATGACCCCACCCCACCAGGACCGATGCCAACAGTGCGCAACGCAACACACCGCGCACGGAAACAACCCAAGGGCAAGAAGAGTGGACCGCAGCCGGCGCAACCATCCCCCCCAGCAGCCTGTGGGAAGCGCAAAGCCAGAGCGGAGCGAACCACGCCGCTCCCACACCGGACGCAGCAAGTGCAGCAACCCGCCGCCCGCAGCAGCCTCTGACAGCTCCGGCCCCCCAATGCGCAGAGCACTCCACCCGCCCCGCAGCCACACCCGCTGCGCTCGGCGGGAACAAAGCAACTCCACCATGCCTCCAAGTGGGAAAATCCACCTGAAAACCCAATCAGCGAAGTCAGCTCATCATCTCCAGCCCCCCCACAGACATGCCAATCCCTCCAAAGAAAAACAGCGAAGCAAAAAGGCCCCCCACAATGCAACAGTGAACACCAGATAACGACCCGCCCGCAACTGAAAAAAATTCCTCCATGCAAGAGGAAAAATGCAAATGGAAAAACCAGAGCCCAAAACCCAAGACCCGCACCTCACCACGCCATGCAACTCTCCTCGTCCCCGAACTGATACCATAAAACCGGCATCGAAAAATTGCATCGCCCAGGAACCGGCATCAAAGCGAAGGCACCAGCACCGAAAATCCCTGAACAACACCCAGCCCCTCCCCGAAGTGAATCCGGTCCCAGGCCCCAGGGATCCGAGGCCCCAGGGGCACCCGACCCCCAGACAGGAGCCCCAGCAAGGCCCTAGCCAGCCGGCGCCCGCGGAGAGGCCGCCAGGAATGAGCCAGTAACCACCCGGGCATGCACCCCCAGACCCCAAGCTCCACCGGCGAGCCCCGATGCCAGCCAGCGGAAGGAGAGCAGGATGGGGGGAATGTGCTCCGCACTTAGTGGAGACTTGAGATGTATTTGGGAGAGGGGTCAGTTCAGACCCCAACCTGGGAGGCCTGCCGGTGGCAGGCCACCTAGCCAAAACCACGGACCAGGTGGCTCACTCTTCCTCCAGGCCCAGACTCCGGATGGCAGCCGGGGAACAGGGGTGTGAGAAGACCCCGATCCTCCCTGCACCTGCTCAAATGTGGTGTTGTTGCATGTTGCTCTCAGATGTAATTAAAACTGGGAGTACCAAGAGGGGGTGTCCGGCACAGTCCACCCCCCCTCCGGGAGATAGGTGGTGCCAGTGCAACCCCCCAATCGACATCCCTGAACCCTCAATGTCTAGATGCGGGAGGGGATGGAGGAAGCTGACCATGGTGGGGCCCATAAAATAAGCCCCCCCTGGGTGGCCTTGACCCCCACCCCCCAGAAAATACCCTGCATAGATGTGTGTTGTGAAAATGTTGTAGATGGAAGTGTCTAAAATGCCAAATAAAATTGGGGTGGGGGACATCATCAGAAGGTGGGGCCCTCCAGTAAGGACCCCCTCCCCAAAAACCTACATGTGTGGCAGTGTAATGGAGCAGGTAGAAGGAGGATTTCGGGAATGTGGAGCAAAAGACTGGGGTGCTTGCTGCACTCCCAGGAAGCCAGCTCCCCCGCTGACTCCAATAGGCACCCTTGTTCCCCGAGAGCCCCTTTTGGAGAAGGGGGCCCCACCAGTCTCACCACCATAGCCCGGGGGCCCGGGACTGGCAGCAGCACCCACCAGCCAGCCGGGCACAGGGCCGACACCACCACCCTCCCCCCATCCTGTCCATCTACAAAAAAAAATTAATGATAATAATAATTAAAATAAATGAATAAATAAGGGGGGGACAACTCCGGCCAGCCAGCCCACGTTCAACACGCAGAGCCCCCACCCCGGAAAAAGCCCCACCATGGGACGGCACGGACCAGGACCGAGACAGGGAGCCAGACCCGAAGCCCTTCTGAACTTCTCTTCCCTCTATCACCCCCCCCACCCCCCTCCGGAGATCTAATCCCTTCCCTACATTAACATTCAAACTACTCACCACACAAGTGACAAAAGACATCCAGGCCGAGATCATTCCTACTCCCCCTCCCTCCCCTTCCCCCACTAGCAGAGTGCAAACCCCTGAAGGGGTAAGCATCTGCCATAGGTGTTAATGTCCATGCCCCTCCAGCCCAACAGGCCCTGAGGCACCCCAGCACACCAGAGGCTGTGGCAGGGGTGGACAGCTGGGCGTACACCGGCCCAGACCCCAAGCAGTACTCCCCACAGAACCCAAACCCCCCGCCCGAGGGTGATGCGCCCCAGGGACCCCAGACCCCAGGATCCACCCCGGACCCACCCGTGAGCAGTAGCTCAAAAACCCCTGGTGCCGGCACCAACACCTACACCCCCACCCCGACAACGGCTACCGAATGACACCCCCCCACACCAGTCCTACAACACCAATCCGAAGAAAAAGAAAACCACACAACACAACAAAGAACAAATCCCAAGCCCCATTCCAAGCTCCGATTACCCCATTCACACCCCCCCTCCCACACAAAAAATCCCCCTCAGTGAAGAAGAACAGCCGAAAACAAGTCAGTGTCCAACACCCACCGCCACATCATGAGGACCCCTCCACCCAGCCTCTCCTCCCCAGCAAAATCCACATGCCTGCCCTCCCAGGAGACAAACAAGTCCGCCGAATGGGAAACCCACCAACAGCGCACCGCCGGCACGCGGGGGCCCAAGTGGCCCCGACAGAAACGACACCGGAAGGCCAATATGGATGAACCGACCGCACCAACCAAGCCCCACCCAAAAACACAACAAAACCACTCCACCCCACCGACCACAGCAAACACAGCTGCAAGGCAAACAAAGGACAGAGCAGCCCCGCCCAACGCGTGCCAGAGAGCCGGAGCAGCAAAGCTGCCCCAGCCGTGTGCCAGAAGCCAGCACAAGCAGCAAAAAGAAAGCAGCAGACAGGACCCCGCTGCCCCCGCAGCGCCCGGCGCGAAAGCATAATGATCCACCCCGCTCCGACCCCCCCCGCCCCCCCCCCTGCAGTCAAACACCGAGTAACCCTCCACCCCCAAATTGCCCCCCACACAATGCACTTCATCGCGCACCACCGGCACCAGTTCCAACAAAGCGAAGCAACACCCTGGGGGGCATCCCAAAGGGGCCCCATGACGCCCGCAACCAGCCCACAACAGACACACTTGAACCCCAGCCGCAGGCGCGACCACCCATGCACCGCCCGGACGACGCAACCACGCCAAGCGCCACAGCCAACTACCAAAACCCTGTGCCGAAAGACGAGGCACGCCCCGACAGCCTGCAGAACCGAAGCACCCCGGCCGGCACCACAAAAGAACTGATGCCTGGCACCCAGCCCCACCCAGCAGCAGCACAGCTACCCGGCCAGTAGCCCACATCTGCCACCACGGAACCCCCCAAGAGCACTGCACGCGGCCGCCGAAGGACCACCCATAGGCGCCCCAGGCCCCGCCCCGATGGGGGCAACAGACCTTAGGGTTAGACTCGCCAGGCACCCCGCTCCGAGCGCCCCACCGAGCCCCCCTGGACCCAAGGACCCCCGAATCAGCTCTCGCGCCCCATAAGACGCGCCACACAGTCCACCTCTACACTAAGTGATGGAGCCGATCAAGGGAGCCCAGAGAGATCGGTCTGATGGGGATGCAGATGCTGTCTCAAGATTAATAGGATCCAACAACAGATCTCTGTACTGATTGATGCTGAGTTTATCCTTACTGTTCCAATTCATGAGGATAGTTTTCTTTGCGATACATAATGCAGTGAAGGCCATGCAAACTGATTTTTTTTCCATAGAGCTTCCCTCAAAGTCACCCAGCAAGCAAACTGGAGCGGATAGTGAGATTTTACAACTCAGGCACAGGGATAGGTCCTTACATACCTGTACCCAGAATCTCTGAACCGGCGTGCATAACCATAACACGTGAAAATAATTATCAAGTTGATTGCCTGTGCACTGTGGACAGATGTTAGATTGCACAAAACCCATCTTGAAAAATCTTTGACCTGTATAGTGCACTCTGTGGAGGATTTTGTAATGTATTAAAGGAGAATTCCGGTTTTTAACACTTTTAGCCCATTTTCTGTAGTGTCCAGGATCAAATCGAATGATCGACACCAAAATTTTTACAATTGGTCCTGTCTCTGCTTTTTGGCTCATGCAGAATCCCCCCCTGGCTGCTTCAGAATGGCTT
>NW_015151490.1:66576-68201 GCF_000732505.1 Cyprinodon variegatus
TTGTAAATCCCATTGAGTTCTGTTGGAATAGTCAATATTCCCCTGCCACCGGAAACGGAAATGGGGCCTGTTTACACAGTTGTAGTCTTTTCGCTGCACGGGATAAGTGATGACTTTGTTATTTTTAGAAATTCCCACCATGCTGTCAGGGAAGAGCTGATGTTAATATTTTTAGAAGATGGGTGCCGTTTGATCTTAGAGCTAATAAACGGCAAATCTGAAATTATGATATTACTGCATATTTCCTGTTCTGTTCAGATAATATTATTTCATGGCATGGAAATGATTTCAGAGACACTTTCAACCAGTGTATATAAATATCAAACCTATGAACTGTTAAGATGATCTGATTAATTTTATTTTTGGAGAGTTACATTTTTACATGCAGCTTTATTGTTTAAAACCTCATTAAACCACCTTTCCATATATTCAGTCTCTGATGCTGCAGGTACTAATGTTGTGTAAGACAATTTTATCATTTAATTTTCCTGATTCTGACTGTGGTACAGTTCTAGACTGAATGTCTGAGGTGGAGGAGAAAGCCGAGCAGCAAGAATATACCCTGACAGAGTTTCTATCCTCAGCGTCTTTTACTGTACCTAAGCTAGACTCAGCTAGACGTGAAAGTAGTGATGTTTTACTTTCATGGACAGAGGAACAATCAAATTTCATCCTCCATTGTTCAGTTAGTGGGTTTTTATCATATGAAACGGATCCCAAATGGAGTAAAATAAATTATCAATGAAGTTATTCTGAAAACTACTTATAATTCTGGGAGATTTAGGTTAAAGTGGTTTTTATTCTATCCAGAATGAGCAGAAAACAAGTATTGAAGCCGTCTTAGTTTCCCCGGGTCCAGAGATTCAACAGCAGTTTAACCTCGGATGGAGTGAAATAAATGAAAGACCAGCTTCTGTTCACCTTTGCAAAGGGAGAGGAATTGCAGCCAGTATCTGGAAGCAACACCCTGTCCTTCTCCCCATGCAGGCTCATTTTATTTATCTTTATCAGGGAAAATCTTACTATTCTACACAAACACTCCTACAAGCAGATACACACTATTCATACTCCCTATAGTTTCTGTCTCCATATATGGAGTTGTTTCCGGTATTACTGCTTCTGCAAAATCAGCTCTTTCTGCGTGTGTGCACGAGCAAGGTCACTCAACCGTCTTATATGCACATTCCATCCTCCCCTTTGCAAGCATGGCCTAACATCTAGGAACAGTAAATTTGCTGCCCATCTTTTGATTATACATAGCATATACTCTTCACAAGGCAGGCATCTGTTTAGACATAAATTAATTCAACCCGGATAATAAAACATTAAAGATATTTAAGATAATACATAGCAAGGATATATTCATTTATTATATCCTTTTATTTCAATTAACCTTTCAAAGGTTATATAAAGTTATTAGAAATACAGGCGTAACTTCCTGAAGGACTGGTGGGGACAGTCCCCACCAATAATCTTTACCTTTTTTCCCCTATGCACTTTAGCCAAGCGTAACAGAGATTGGGTGCAGCTCACTGTATTCACGCTGTTAGTAATTGTTTTTTTTTCTCTCTTACGCCGCTCCCGTGTCCCGCCTCTTGGTGTAACATCATCGGATCTGTCGCTTT
>NW_015151490.1:68632-86494 GCF_000732505.1 Cyprinodon variegatus
TCGTAACACCAACTAAATTTTTGATAGGCATTATTAAAATTGAGATATTTGGAATTCTAATTTAACTAGTCACAAAATAAGTAGTTGATATCTGTAATTATATTTCTACTAGCAAGAATTGGATTTCTGGATATCTGTTATGTTATATTCATTTTTGATATCTGAAAAAGTAATTATGAACAGCAGTAATTCTATTATGGAGATCTGAAATTAGAATGAATCCTAGTTAGAGTAAATTTTGAGATAGGAAGAATTTTTATTTAACGCAAGTTTCAGATATCTGGAATTAAAAGTCCAATTACACATAAATGGGAAATGTGACATCAGTTGTACTAATAAGAATTACATTTTAGATATCTGAAATGTTTAATTTTAGATAGGAATAATGTTATTTTAGATGTCTGAAATGTTAATTTTGACTATGAAGAAATAAATTTGAGACATCTGGATGACATATTCAGTGAAGCTAAAAATGTCCAAAGGCTCTGGTTTAGAAGTGAGTAAGCTCAGACTTGTTGTAAGGAGAAGTTTAATATACAGTTTGCAGATTAGCAGGACACAGTAGTTTCAGGAGAAGCTGTTGGGCTGTGTGTTTGTTTTCTTTGTTGCTGGATGAACTTGAGAGTTAGAGTGAAGCTAAGCTAGCTGTTCACTAACATGGACTACTGGAAGCTGCTGTTTGGCTGCTAGAGTGGAACTTAAAGGGCTACAGAAGATCGTTAGCAGACTGGATAACGAGAGACAGACTCCATATAGTCACTCTGAGGGCCAGCATCTCTCAGAGGACCTCTGGCCAGTAGAGTTAGAGCACATGGAAGCTACACAACTTCATCATTCCTGACCTGCTATTTCTTGTAATCAATTTCAGGTCCTTCCGGACAAATGAAAGGTATATTGCCCGGTTTCATCTTTGGAAAATGAGGTGTACACAATGTACTGATTTGAACTTTAATATTTTGCTCTTTAAGTGAAGAGGCTCTGGACTGTCAAGAAAGTGGTACTCCTACATTCATGAGCATATGCTCAGGCCTGCAACATGCAGTATAATTCTGCCAGGTTTAGGTTTAGTTTTTACAATAGTGGGTTATATAACTTGTGTTTTACACTGTGTATGCAGATTTATTGTGCAGTTGGAACCCTGCTCTATTTTTTCTGTTTTGCCTGAAACCCAAAAACCTGTCATATTATTATTTTTGCCTAATTAAAGGGGGCTATTTTGGTTTACTGTACATGGTATGTAGTCTAATTTCTTTTAGAAGTGTGCAATGGCATTTGATACAAAAGCATTGGAGAGATATTAAATAGTAAGAGGGCATACTGATGCAAAGAACCCAAAACTCACATCTTTACTAACATTGCTTAAATGAGGGCTACAGTAAGAAGAAGAAAGTATAAAAAGGCTCCGCTCTGCCTAGAGAAGCCGGAAGGAGGATTAATAAACCTACCTTAGCACAACACCGGTGCAGCAGATCAAAGATGAGGCTCTCATGCTGATGTGCACCATCCTTTGATTAATATAATCCCATCCCCAGTGTCCCAGGTAGAGACTGGAATAAACTTTAAGCCACACTTTCAAACGGATGGCTGAACACACTGCTGTGGATCTTTCTTTGCTGGTATTAGGAAGCTTCTATTGCTGATTTAAAGACTGGGCATCTATACTAGGGATTGGAAAATAAAAAGTTTGAATGATTCCAGGAGAGTTAAAAGGTTTGAACTGGTTCTGATCGATTATCTATTCTCAGTTATCTATTCTCTCTACACGTGAAACCCTACTGGTTTCACAGGTTTTCTGACCAAGAATAATTTGCTCTGTGTCTAATCTGCTTGTGTTCTTCAGATGTTAATGAGCACAGATGCTGGTGACTATTTGCATTTTCTTCAATATTCTGAAAGTGTTTGTTTCTACAATCATGTGAACTAAAATAGTTGTTGTTTGTTTTATTATTTTTTTACATTGTTAGGATAACTGGTTGCTTACAGATCATGAAATCCACACTCTCAGACAGTAAGAATTGTCAGAAGCTCAGAGAATAGGACTCAGATTTCAGACGAGAAAGACAGTAAAACTTCAAGGAGTTTATTGAAAAAGCTAGGTGTGGCTGCTCATCAGCTGGGGCAGCTTCACTGGATACACTATGGGGATGTGGACTCAGATCAGTTACTTTTGAATCTCAAACGGGAAAAGATAATGAGGTGAAAGTCACCAACCTGGCAAAGTTCAGTCTGAGCTCAGGAGGAGGAGTGAAGTCCGGAGGAGCTGAGCTCCGCAGCGTGAGACTGAGCCCGAACCAGAGATCCACTTGTCTAGGGATCAAGGAGGGATAATCCAAGCTGTGGTCAGAAGACAGGTCCAAGGTCGGTAACAGGTCAAATTCAGAGAAACAGAACCGGCAAAACATAGCAGAACATGGGTGGCCAAAACTCAGAAGTCTGGGGGCAGAAACAGGTCAATTTTAGACAGAACAAATATATATAGAAAAATGCCAGAACTAGACTCGCTGGGAGCTAGAATAATCTGGCACCTTGGGATAAGAAATGGTGGCATAAATAGCAGAAGAAACAGGTGGATCTGATAAGACATAATTAGGCTGGGGAAGAGCAAAGTAAATTAGAGGAGGAGGAGTAAAACCCTCCCTATGGTTCCAAGATCATGACAAGAATATCTTATGGCCTAATAATATAAATAAAGGTATAGGGGAGGATGTTTTTTTTCCAGGTGGATCATCAAATTAAGTGGCCCTCCTAATTGTCAATAATTATCATGATATGCAGCCCCTTTGGAAATGAAAACCGTTAAAAACAGAATGCTGCCTCCTTGGTTTAATGCAGAGCTGCGCACTGTGAAGCAAAATGATAGGAAACTGGAGAGAAAATATCACTCCACAGGCCTACGGAAATCCTACCTAGTCTGGAAAAATTGTTTACTGCTGTATAAAAGCACCCTTTGTAAAGCAAGTGCAGCATATTTCTCCTCATTAATAGAGAAGAATAAGAAAAAAGAATAATCCCCCCCATGTTAAGCTGGGGGAACCCTATCTAACAGGGTTTTTAGGCCGTCAGATAGCGTTCCCCCTGATGTCATTTATGTTGAGTTGCAATAAATGCTAAATTCTTTGTCGTCCACTCTATTCAACTGGCTTTTGAAACACACTGCAAGAAGGTGGGGCCCCTGTGGTGAGGGTTACGGGGGCGAGAAACACAAAAGTAACGCAATAGTTATTTTTACTAGTAACTAGTTACTTTTATTGTGGAGTAACTCAGTTAGTAACTAAGTTTCTTATTGAGAGAAGTAACAAGTAACTATAACTAATGAAATTTTTCAAAGTAACGTGCCCAACACTTATGCAGACAAAACAAAAGTTATCGTCTTTGGATCAGAGTCTTTGAAAAAGAAGCTGATTAGTCAGTCACTTCATTTGGATGGGATTAAACTGATTTCAGATAATCAGATAAAAATCTTGGTGTTATTTTTGATCAGGACCTGTCATTTAAATCCCATATCAAAGAGGATTCTAGAATTTCCTTCTTTCATCTGCGGAATATTGCAAAAATTAGAAGTATCCTCTCCCGGGGTGATGCTGAGAAACTAGTACATGCATTTGTTACTTCAAAGCTGGACTATTGTAATTCTTTACTATCAGGAAGTCCACAAGCTGTAGTTAAAAGCCTTCAGCTAATCCAAAATGCTGCAGCGAGAGTTCTGATGAAAATTAAAAAGAGAGATCATATCTCTCCTATCCTGGCTTCTCTTCATTGGCTTCCTGTTAAATCCAGAATAGAATTTAAAATCCTCCTTCTCACATATAAAGTGTTAAATGGCCAAGCTCCATCTGATATCAGAGATCTGATTGTTTCTTATGTCCCTAACAGAGCACTTCGCTCTCAATCTGCAGGTTTACTAGTGGTTCCTAGAGTTTCTAAAAATAGAATGGGAGGCAGAAGTTTTAGTAATGAGGCTTCTCTCCTGTGGAACCAACTACCAGTTTTAGTCCGTGAGGCAGACACCCTGTCTACTTTTAAGGCTAGGCTTAAAACTTTACTTTTTGATAAAGCTTATAGGGTTATCCTGAGCCATCTCTGTAATTATGCTGCTATAGGCTTAGACTGCTGGAAGGCATGGGGACCCCAATTTCATCATTCTGCTTCATTATATCTCTATTCTCCCATTCTTTTGTATTTCTTAGTTTAATCTCTAATCTTCTTAATACTTCACGGCTGGAATATTGTAAATCTTTACTATCAGGAAGTCCACAAACTGTATTTAAAAGCTGTAGTTTTTCTGACTGTCACTGGCTTGATGTGTTCTCTTCATCCTGTGACATGGAAGTTGGCTCAGAATTTGTCTGCCTGGCTGTGTGTTTCCTGGCCACCTTTTACAGCTGCTTTTTGTATCTCTGCTTCGGTCTCCTTGAACCCCAGTCGGCCTAGACAGATGGCCGCTCACACTGAGCCTGGTTCTGCTGGAGGTTTCTTCCTGTTTTTCCTCTTCACTGTCGCTACAAGCATGCTTAGTGTGAGGGATTGCATTCGAGTCAATGAGTCGATGCAATCAAAGGGTTTTCCTTAGATAGAAAATTTTGAATCAATTTGAGTGTATGATCTGGTGAACTGTAAAGTGCCTTGAGATGACGTGTTGTTAATTGGGCTATATAAATAAACTGAATTGAATTGAAAGTTTACGTAAAGCCATCTTACGTGCTCATGCCCATTTTCACTTACTGATGGTGTGTCTGACATAAAAAAAAAGTGGAAGAAAGTGGAAAAAAGTGGAAAAATTATATTGCAAAATCTTCTTTTGGAACGTAAGCTTGTATGAGCGATGCGAACAGTAACTTTTAAACAGAGCGTGCACAATGAGAAATCAGCTCGTGCAGACTCAGAGTTTTGCATGTGCATATTTTTATTAAAGTTGAGACGGCAGAGGTGATTTTTTTAATTCGCAGAATCCTCCACTATACCTTTAATACAAGACAGGGAAATAGAGCCTGCAGGATGTTATTGGTCTGTTTTGCTAAAATTCAGTGTAATATAGGTTTGATCATTACCTGACTCATTAGTGTAGTCAGAGTGATGAGGCAGACAGTCCTGGACAGAACCTATGTTGAACAGAGCAGATTGATCATATTAGGGGATGGTTGTTGAACCTCTGATCCCAAACTGAGCTTATCCAGTTCATAAAGGTGATCCATCAGAGGATCAGAATGAAAAATGGTCAGAAGTTCTATAAAACTGGATCTAGAGACTGTCATGTTTGGCTTCAGGTGCCTAACCCACATGCAGAACACTCCGAGACAGGATAAAAGTTCAAAGGTTTATTTAGAAGATGGAATACAATAAATAAACAGATCCCAAGGGTAACTTGTCTGGTCACAAGTGGGTTTTGAAATGCACACAGAGTTAACAGGTCCAGGACTGGTCACGAGTGGGTTCACTGCAGAGGGGGACAGAGGAGTTAGTGGAGGTCCAGGTAATTTGCAGGATGAGAGTGTGCAGGGCTGTTCCTGTACAGGAGTTGAGCTGAGCGGCTGAGGGGGGAACCTTGAGGGTCCAGAGGCTGTCGGCAGGCTGAGGGCTAGGCAGAGGCAGAGCTTGGTTTGAGTGTTGGCGGATTACGGATTAGAGTTTCCCTTCTGGTTTCTTCAGAGAGCGGGCAGGCAGGTCTTTGACAGGAATAGTTTTCCAGGGTTGTTCAGAGAACAGACAGGCAGATTACCGGCAGAGATACTCTTCTGGGTTTCAGGTTTCAGACAGGTTCAATCTAGGAAGCAGAGAGAAGAAAACAGATCAGGTTCAGGTTCTGGTTTTCAGGGAGTCAGAGATTCAGACAGGCAGGTTGGCTCAGGCTTGCTAACTGAAACTGGCAAACACTCTGGCACAGGAGAGAAGTCCTCTGCCTCCTTAAATACAGATCTCCTGATGAGCAGATGAGCGACAGGTGGTTGCAATCAGCTCCGGCTCTAGGAGATCTAGTACGCCCTCTAGTGGAGAAAGTGGACAGACCTCCAGATCCCAACAGAGACAGTAATGTCATGGGTTCTAATAGGGATGACTACAGTACTACTAATGGGTTCTACAGTCCAAGTGTTAAGCGTTCTGGTTGTGATAACATTGAGCAGAGAAGTGTAGTCAGTATGTGATGAGGCAGTGCACAGACAGTGCTCCAACTACACTCCTGTTAACCTGGATCCTCTGGTTTTACACTTTCCTTGAATCAATCTAATGATGGAGATAAAATGACTCATTATTTTCTGCAGAGATGAGAAAAGGAGATTTGAAGCAGAAATTTGAGGCTGCTGAAATTCTATTCATTTCTGTGCTCTCAGTACCAGGTCTGAAGAGGGTGCTCACTGTTGTCCATAATCTTCCTCTTTGTGAAATCATCTCCCGAGGTTCCAGAGGAGTTCCTAGAACAGAGCCGACCTTCTTTATCAGCTTGTTAACGCTAGAAATCCCACAGATAATAGAATTTTCGTCAGCCTCCAGTCCCCCTGCAGTACTCATCAACTCATGAATCCCTTTTCAGATGTAACTGCCCCATTAGCGCTGTGGCTGGAGAACCTCTCCACCCCGTTCAGTTTCGGTTTTAGCTGAAGTCTCTCTCTTTGAGACTGTTTTACCTGAGAGCAGGAGGGGAAAAAAATCATATTTGTAATTAAATATAACTAGGTCTACGTCATCAGTGTCGCCAACAGCGCAATGATTTCAGTGGAGCCACCAGCGCAGCGATCAGATGATAACTGATCTGTACAATGAAAATAGCTGTATGAGCTGGAACGCTGTAGAAAGCAAAAATATTTATTTAATAATGACCATTATTTATTTAGGGGGAAATATAACTCAAGGCTTTTACCGATTAATAACTCGTTGGCAGATTATTTATTCTACAAAACAGACACTAGAGCAAGGCAGACAGTGAGCTACAACTGTAGTTTCCTAAAAGCGAGTCTCCTATCGTGCTAGGAGAACTACATTGGATCCTATGGGGAGCTCAATGCTCCAGAAATGCGCAGGAGAAGTGAACTCTGCAAGAGGTTAAAAATAATCAGAGAGAAATATTTAAAAGCGTCACCAAGGAGAGGTGGATTATTATCACATGTATTGGATTAGAAAATAATACTTTTCTGAGGAATTTCCAAAAGCCTAAATGACAAATGGCACCTCTATTTTATTATTAGAATAAATATAAAATGAGTAATGACTATACTATTGATCATTGTAGTGCCTCCAAACTTGTAGGATACACAGATAACCTCATCTAGTTCACACTACAACTCTTACTTTGGGAAGATAGGCCAAACTTTATTTTTGGAGATTTTTTATTTGTTATTATAAGCATATAATAGCTAATATTTACACTATAAATCATTGTAGTGCCTCCAAACACAGATAACCTCATCTAGTTCACATTACAACTCTTACTTTGGGAAAATGTGTTAAACTCTATATTTTTAGATTTTTCATTGTTATTATAAGAATAAAAAAGCCAATAATTACTTATGACTTAGACAGATTTATTTTTCATTTTGTGTACACAAGTGTAAACAAAAAGAAATTTTGTTTAGAACAATTTCATATTTTAAATTGCAGCTTCGAAAACAATAATACATAAAAAAATAGTTATATAAACATATGACTGTATATTTACAGCTTTAACATAAAACTGTAGGCCAAACTGTATTTTTGGAGATTTATTCATTGTTATTATAAGCATATAATAGCCAATAATTACACTATAGATCATTGTAGTGGCACAAAACTTGTAGCACACATAGATAACCTCATCTAGTTCATACTGCAACTCTTACTTTGGGAAAATGTGCTAAACTCTATTTTTAAAGATTTTTTCATTGTTATTATAAGGAGGCCAGGTGTGTAATCTCCGCAAAAGGAACCACAGCACTGAGCATTGTGTGCACTGCATAAAGTATACCTGTCACAAATGCAGGAAGGACTAACTTTGGGTTTGTAAAGACTGCTAGATGAGACAATTGTAGCTTCATATGTAGTGCTTTTACTTGGGTGAAATAAATGTTACTGCTATACTGAAATCATACTCTTTGTCATTCCCTAAGCTGAAATGTTGTATGACATGAAAAGGCGAGAACAGACAAAACACAGTTATTCTCTAAGTTTCTTTCACATAGAGAGCTTTGCAAATTAAATGAGTCTGCTGGTGAATGGACAATATAAATAGGCTCTGCCTTGCCTTGTTGGAAAAGCATGGTTACGACCTGTTCTCAACTCAGGAACTAGGACCCAAATCATATCTGGTTGTTCAATAGGTTTGCCTAAAAAAAAGATTTAGATATGACTTATCAAGCTATTCCTGCAAAAAGGTCTGATGTTGTAGGGGAAGGTAATGAAAAGTGTTTGGAGCATGCTCTTGTTCTGATGCCAGTTTGTTTCAGCATTATCCAGTCTCCTGTAGAAGGGCTGGTCATGTCCCAGGTAATTTGCCTTACAAAAAGGACAGTTTGCAAGGTAGAGTGAATACACAAACTTGAAGAGGGGAGGGGGGCTTGCAGGAAAACTGGAATTCTCTGAAACATCTAGTGTTAAGCTTTTTTAACTCATTTGCTCGGATACTGCATCCCATTTAGTCCACATATTGACATGGCTCGTATCGTCTTTTTTAGGTGAACGGATCAGAACCCGGCCGTTCAGACATTAAATAAGATCAGATTTGTGTTACATTAGCCTGCTTTTTGTGAAGTCTATTAAAGGCTCTCTGTGTCTACACCTTGGAGCTTTTTCTCTCCGGTTCTTTTCCATGACAAGAGATCACTTGGGACAAACACGTAAATAACACTTCATAACTTATATGTATTGAATAAAACTGAGACATGACAACAGATTTTGATAGAAATTGTAATCTTACTCAAATCAGAGAAGTTGTCTAGAATTACAGAAGACAGCTGCACACCGGGCCCACCTCTCAGAGGGTGGCCCTGTTTAACAGTTAAGGAGGCATTTTATATATCTCTAGTTTGACACATTATCACATCATTACATCACACACAATAGCAGATGAGGAGACATCCATTGCTCCAACCT
The DNA here is from genome assembly GCF_000732505.1 of Cyprinodon variegatus. NCBI lineage: Eukaryota > Metazoa > Chordata > Actinopteri > Cyprinodontiformes > Cyprinodontidae > Cyprinodon > Cyprinodon variegatus. The sequence continues at coordinate 77,690 of NW_015151490.1, forward strand.
TATCAAAATATTACAATTTGTTCTTAGCTGAAGGACACCATTCTCATTCCATTCTCAAATCTTTACCACATATAGAATGAAGATTAAAACTGTATATCTGGACAGAGGAAATGTCTTAATTAGATAAACTGTTGTGGAAAGCATCAATTCTAACTGGAACTGTTCTAACTTCTCACTGGAACAGCAAGCTAATATTGAGGAGTAATGAACTCAGAAATCATTACTGATAAATATCCTACCAAGTGCAATACATCCAATGTTGGGATGTGTTAAAAGACTCCTCCTAAAAGAGTCTTCTGAACTTTTTGTCATCTATTTCTTCTTGCAGTTGATTCTGCTTGTGTTTTTCTGGTTGTGGATTGTGTTGCAGCTCTCCTCTTTGTCCAACACAGACTTCTCATGGAAGAGACTAATAAACACACCTTAACATGGACCTTCACACGTCATTAAAAATGTTTTGGTTCTGCTTGGTTTACTACTTTAAGTTTTTCTGAGACTTTAGCTTTCAGTCACATTATTGTCACAAATCTTTATTCATTATTTTAGTTTTAAACTGTCTCTCCAGTTGCTTCATCACGTCTTTTATTGTTTGTTCAGATTGAGGAACTGCAGTTTGTCGGAGATTAGCTGTGCTTCTCTGGTCTCAGCTCTAAAGTCCAACCCCTCCCATCTAACAGAACTGGACCTAAGCAACAACACCACCCTGAAAGATAGCGGAGTGAAGCAGCTCTGTGGTTTTCTCCAGTCTCCCCTTTGCAAACTACAGACATTGAGGTCAGTCACCATCATTTACTTTAGTGCTGATATTTGTGATGGTAACATTGCATTTACACTAAACTGCAGACATATGGCTGATATTCTACTGATCCACACTGAGTATCTTCAAGCTAAAATCAGATTTCTTCTTCACTGCTTCGACCCAGTTAGTTTATTTCTTTTTCAAACTTCCTCCCAAGCTGTCTGTCTGTCTGTCTGATTACAGCACACTAGTTCCATTTATTAATCCTTGAGGAGAACAGATGCAGTTTTTTCTAATGTTCTGTCTGTTCTGGTCAGACAAAGGATTTCACTACCTAACAATCAAACATCTGGGAGGGATTTACATGAAACTAGGAAAAAAAACACAGTCTGGAGCAATAAGAGGGATGATAAATAAACTTGAATCTAAATGAGTCTGGTTTCCTTACAAAAAACACCTGAACCTGGAATACAGCTTTTCATTAGTCTCATTGGCTCTGGTTCTTCTTCCCTTCCTTCATTCTGGTTCTGATGAGGTCAGAATATTGTCAACCCTGTTGTGATTTTAAGTTCAATGCCTATCCAGGTTGGATGCCATATTTATGTTGTGAATAACTGTTATATTCAGTTCCCAGCTAGCTGGTACTTTATATTTCTGATAGTTTACGATGTGTATAGCCTTCTCCGGCAGGTGTGGTAAATATCTTATTTAATCAGATATTATTTCGGCTGTTATATATTGTTAATGAACACATGCCTACTAGCTGTTTTTTAGGACAATAAATGAAAGAGTAATTTGAGGTTAAATCATGGTCAAAGAGTTAATTCTGCACATACATGGAATAAATTCACCACAACTTCTGTTCAAACTATACAAGTTTCTTAACAAAAATCATTCAGCTCCAAATCAAACATATTTAAGTTTAAAACTTTTAACTAAAATTAGTGAAACTCAACTAAACTAAAGTTTAGTTTGAAAACCAAATCAAATTAGCTTTTCAATAATTTAGAGAAAAGGGAATGTTTTCAGAGCAATTCACAATGCAAATCCATGTGGTGAATAAAACATTATTTGGCGAAATAATCTTATTAAATAATAATTATTTATTAAATAATTTCCTTAATCAGGAACCAATAACCTTTAGTTAAAGGATTCTTTACCCTCTTTGAAATAGCTAGCAGCAAATAGAAAGATGATTCCATTAGATGAGTCTTGGTCATAATTGGTAACCAAAATGTAAAGAGCATATGAGGACCACATGGACACTAATGTCATGTCAGTGTTTAAACCCTTAGTGAAACAAAGCTTTTCCAAGCTTCAACAACAGCTGAAAGCATATTATTGTAGCATATCATGCGGTCCATGCTGTTAGCTTTGTCTTTATTCATCACTAAACACATGAACTGATCAAAATCATCAAAAGACATTGTGCCAGACCTGCAAACCTTTTGTCCATGTCGATTTGGAAGGCTTGAGTTTTCATCCAGTAGTGAATCACAGAGGCTCACAAGATCCAGGGGTTCTCCATTCTGCCTCTCTAAGTTCTGAAACTCAAGAGAAAAGTCTGTTTTTCTGCAGTCTGGTTCTGAAAGGTCAACCATGGTGACTTATCCTTGATCACTGTAGAGATCTGGATGTTTGCCAGGATCTCCATTTTGGTGGAGCCCCTCCGACATGGACTCTCAGAAAGCTTCATGAGAAAGAAAACTTAAATCCAGTGTTTTGTATGGTTTCAATGTCCTTAACACAGAGGGGGGATGGCAAATCACACCTCTGTGGGAGTTTCTGTAGAGGCAGTTGACTTAAGGGGGGGTGCAGAGATATTACAGTTGCTTGTAAAATTGTGTCTTCTTCTCTGATCATCATGTCAAAAGGAAATATGAATACTGGTTCCCAATGTCCAAAAACCATGATCATGGCATATGGCACAACAACTCCCATTGCTTAGCTTAGCCATCAGTCATTCAGGTGGAGATGGGTATGGGTTTCTATGGAAACTAAAGAGGTCCAGATCCAGTGCCAGACAGACCGCTACAGAAGATCATTCCTGATCATTTCCTGCCAACACCTACAACAACTGGTTAGAAATGAAATCTTATGAGTTACTGCAACTCATATCCCTTCAGGATTAATAAAGTTTTTGATGAATTGAACTGCGCTCAAAAAAAAAAAAAAAGATATGGTGCTGGAGCCAGGAATAAAGCTCAAGAGATGCCACTGTTTTACTTGTTAAAGTCAATTTTAACACTAGAAGCCCCAGAGATATGAGAATTTTCATCAGCCTCCAGTCCCCCCAACAGTACTTCACAACTCATGAATCCTTTTTAAATAAGTAAATGCCCCATTAGCGCTGTGGTTGGAGAACCATTTCATCCCCTTCAGTTTTGGTTTTAGCTAAAGTCTATCTTTCCCCCCTGCTCTCTTTACCTGGGAGAAGGTGGGGGAAAAAATCATATTTGTGATGAAATGTAACTAGGTCTATGTCATCAGCCCAGCATCAAACGATAACTGATCTGTACAATGAAAATAGCTGCATGAGCTGGAATGCTGTAGAGAGGGAAAGCAAGGATATTTATACAGTAATGAACATCTGATGACCATCTGATAAAATAATGACAAATTTACTAGGGGGCAAATATAACTCAAGCGATCTCTCCTCTCTCCTTTGCTGCAGCCCTGCAGGCAGCATCGTGAGACTGCAGTAAAGTTGGCAATATATTTATAGATTCGTCTTTTTCAGATTAATAACTCATTGGTGGATGATTTATTCTACAAAACGGACACCTCTCCGGAACCACGGCAAGGCAGACAGCGAGCTACAACCATAGTTTCCTCAAAAAGTATCTGGTATTACACTGGGAGAATTAGACTGGTCAAAATGCAGAGCTCGCTCCTTCGCAAATGCTTGGGGACCATCTGCCAGCTGCAAAATAATTAGAGCAAAATATTCAAAAGCGTCACAAAGGAGCGGTGGATTATTGTCAAATTCATTTCAGGTGTATCTCATCTCATGTCTTTCATATCACATTTGTTGGATTCGAAAATAATAACTTTTTTGAGAAAATTTCCCAAATCCTAAATGACTATCGGCACCTCTATTTTATCATTAGAATAGTATTAAATGAGCAATGACTACTGTCATGTTTGGATTGATGTGTTTGGGCCACATGCAGAATACACTTGGAAACAGGCAGATCTTTTAAGAGATTTATTGAGTGCTTTAACGAGGGGGAATCTGCTTCAGCAGACCGGAGCACAGCACAAGGAACCGGAGCCTTGGTACGTCTAAGAGAGTGAGGGGGCGGTTAACCACGGACAGAGCAGAGAGGAATGTGCAGCTGGACGAAAGCTTACCTAAGAGCGGGGAAAGCCGAACTGGGGAGGAAGCGGATTGGACTCAGTGCTTGCCTGAAGAAGGTGATGCCGATTGTCCAGGTGACCAGAGAGCGGAAGCCGGAGAGGGTCCTAACAGCACTGGGAAAATCCAGGAATACAGAACAGCGGAAGGAAACAGCTGGATGCCCGTGAGGGAGATGGGTCCAGAGGCGGGAACCGACTCGGAAGGAACTGGGGGAAACACACAGAGGAATCCACAAGGTGAGGGATCACGAGAACTCGAGAGGATGGATCTGAACATGAGGAGGTAACTGGGAGACAAAAAGGTAAGATTTAATACTCAAAGAGCTGACCAAGGCTAGAGACCGTGGTAGGTTAGCATACCACTACGGTAACACTCAGGCGTCCTCCTGCTGTCTGAGTGCAGTTCTTATAGAGTGCCCCGGTGCTGCAAAACCACCTGCAGATGTGCATGCTCCACTCACCAGTCAACCTGGAACACCTGTGGAGAAGGCAGAGTCCTGACAACTACACTATAGATCATTGTAGTGCCTCCAAACTTGTAGGATACATAGATAACTTCATCTGGATCATACTACAATGCTTACTTTCGGAAGATAGGCCAAACTGTATTTTTGGAGATTTTTGTATTGTTATTATAAGCAAATAGCCAATAAGTACACTATAAATCATTGTATTACCTCCAAACTTGTAGGATACATAGAAAACTTAATCTGGTTCATACTACAACTCTTACGTTCAGAATATGTGCTAAAGTCTATTTTTGAGATTTTTTCATTCTTATTATTAGCAGGTAAGGTGTGCAATATCTGTAACAGGAACCCCAGCACAGAGCGTTGTGTGCACTGTATACCTGTCACAAATCCAGGAAGGACTCACCTTGGGTTTGTGAAAACTGCTAAATTGAACAGTGTAGCTTCATATGTAGTGCTTTTCCTTGTGATAAATAACTGCCACTGCTATACTAAAATCATACTCTGACATTTTCTAAGCTGAAATGTTGAATGACATGAAAAGGAGAGACAAGACAAAATTAAATTATTCTCTGAGTTGTTCTTTCTTTCAAAAGTGAGCTTTGCAATGTAAACAAGTCATTTGGTGAATGGACAATATAAATATGCTCTGCCTTGCCTTTTTGGAAAAGCATGGTTATGACCTTTTCTCAGCTCAGGAACTAGGACCCGTATGATATCTGGTTGTTCAATAGATTTAGAGATGACTTATTAATATATTCCTGCAAAAAGGTCTGCTCTCCATTTTGTTTCAGCCTTTATCCAGTCTCATGTAGAAGAGCTGGTCATAGCACAGGTTATTCGGATTACAACAGGGACCGTTAGCAAGGTGAAGTGAATACACAAACTGTCATGATGCTTTTAAGTGATCTGACCCACATTCAGGGGCCATAGGAAACTGGATTGAGGCCATGAATACAGAAACCAGAAGGTGTGGGTTTATTCAGAAGAAGGGCAACTCATTGGAGGACAGACAGGTTGGTTTTGGTTGGACCCTGAGGAGCAATTGAGTGGACTGCCAATTGGATTTGAACGAGTGTGTGGAGGTTTTTCCCCTGCTCAGTTTGAACACAAAGGATCGTTCCAGGGGGAGAAGGCCAAACATCTAGATTATAGGAAGGCTCCCTGCAGAAAGGCAAAGACAAAAAAAAAACAATGTTAAAACTCAGTGAAACAATGGCTCAGGTTAGACTCAGCTGATCTCAGCTTGGCTAGAGTACCCAAACCTGGCAAACACTCTGGCGTCGAGGTAGTGGCAGTCAACGGCTCAAATACTCCTCAATGATGAACCAACGAACCAACAGGTGTGCAGGGGGGCCAATAAGTACAGGGCACCACCTGGTGGTGGAGGGAGAGACAAACACAAAAAACAACCCACACAAACTGGATTCCTAACAGTACCCCCCTCAACAACCACCACCCCGGATGGGTCCAAAATAAAGGATCCAGGGATTCAGGAGCGGTCCTCGGGACTATTTACCCTCGCCGGAAAACAAGGTACTGCCACCCACGTCCATGGTGACGGGCGTCAACAATCCAGCGGACCGTGTAGGCAGGGTGACCATCAATATCCAAGGGGGCAGGGGGCTCAGCAGTTTGGCACAAGGGCCTGGAAAAAACAGGTTTCAGTTGAGAGATGTGAAAGGTGGGATGAATTCAGACAGTGGAGGGGAGACAGAGACGGAAAGCGGATGAGCCGATGGTCCTTTCCACCTCATAAGGACTGATGAAGCATGGAGACATCTTTCTAGAGATGGCCTTCAAGGCGATATCACGAGTGGAGAGCCATACTTTTTGGCCCGGAGAAAACGTAGGGGTGACCCTCCTACTGCGGTCAGCCCTCCTACGGTTGAGTTCAACCAATCGTCCGAGAGCCGCAGCGGTTCTATTCCAGACGGCCCTACAGCGGCGGATTTAGTGCTGAACAGAGGGAACAGCAATGGCAGCCTCCTCGGCTGGAAAATGGGGAGGCTGATATCCCTGAGAGACCTCAAAAGGGGAGAGTCTGGTGGCAGATGAGACATGGGTGTTGTGAGCATACTCAACCCATGGGAGAAACTGGCTCCAATCGGTAGGGTTGAAAGATGACAGACCTCTGAGGCTGGCCTCCAACTCCTGGTTAATGTGCTCGACTTGAGCGTTAGACTGGGGATTATAGCCAGAAGTGAGTGAGACTTTGTCCCCCCGAGGGCCGAACAAAAACCCTTCAAAACCTGAGAGATGAACTGGGGACCTGTATCTGAGAGGATGTCTTGGGGAATCCCATGAAGGTGGAAAATGTGCTTAACAAGGAGTTGGGCTGTTTGTAGAGCTGTGGGAAGTTGCCTCAGCCAAACGAGGTGGCAGGCCTTAGAGAAACAGTCGATAATGTTGAGAATGGTGGTCATACCTTTAGAGGTGGATAGTCCAGTGATGAAATCTATCGCAATGTGAGACAAGGGTCTCTTGGGAATGGGCAAAGGCTGAAGTAATCCGGCAGAAAGCTGATGAGACAACATGCCACCAAAAACGTTGATTAATGAGAGCCACAGTTCGACTGATACCTGGATAAGCAGAAAACTTAAAAGTATGGATCCAATTAATAACTCATGCACAAATAGGTGAAGGGACAAAAATTCTGTTAGGTGGACCTGTACCAGGGTCTGGCTCAGACTGCTGAGCCTGCTTAACAAGGTCCTCAATCTCCCATGTGACTTCGGGCGACTGAACAGCTAGGAGGAGTAATGGGAGCAGGAGACTTCTCAGATTCGTCAGGGGCGAACTGTCTAGAGAGAGCACCAGGTTTAATGTTTCCACATCCTTGAAGATAGGAAATGAAGAGGTTGAACTGAGAGAGAAACAGAGACCGGCTAGACTGACAAGGGTTAAGTCTCTTGGCTGACTGAATGGTTCTTGTGGTCTGTCCATACCAAAACAGGGTAAGCCGCTCCCTTTAGCCAGTGTCTCAACTCCTCAAGTGCTAGCTTTATGGCTAAAAGCTCTCGGTCTCCAATGTCATAATTTCTCTCTGCTGGGGAAAGTCTGCAAGAGAAGAAAGCACATGGGTGTAACTTGTTATCAGAGTGTTTGAATGAAGTCAGGGAAAAGATCCAGGGCTCTTTATGGAAACACAATCATATTAAACATTCATTTATTCCTCCTTCAATCCAACTAGGAAGCGACCGGTTGGCAGAAGATGAACAGAACCCAAGATAAATGCTGGGATGTGTTTGAAGACTTTTCCTCTGAACTTTATCTAATCTATTTCATCTTGCAGTCGATGCTGCTTGTGTTGTTCTGGTTCTGGATTGTGTTGCAGCTCTGCTCTTTATCCAAAACAATATTTCCCTGGAGGAGACTAATAAACACACCCTGATCTGGACCTTCACATGTCATTAGAGCATGTTCTGGTTGTGCTTGGTTTACAACTTTAAGTTTAGAATTTTTCTGGTACTTTAGCTTTCAGTAAAATTATTTTTCTACATTTTTAGTCTTTGTTTTTTTCATTATTTTAGTTTTTATCTGCATCTGCTTCAACACACCTTTTATCCTTTTTTCAGATTGAGGAGCTGCAATTTGTCAGAGATCAGCTGTGCTTCATTGGACTTAGCTCTGAAGTCCAACCCTTCCCATCTGACAGAACTGGATCTGAGCAACAACAAAGACCTGAAAGATGGTGGAGTGAAGCAGCTCCGTGGCTTTCTCCAGTCTCCCCTCTGCAAACTACAGACATTGAGGTCAGTCACCATGTTTTAGTTTAGTGCTGATATTTCTGATGGTAAAGTTGTGTTGACTCTAAACTGCAGACATATGGCTGATATTCTACTTATCCACACTGAGTATCTTCAAGCTAAAATCTGATTTATTCTTCACTGCTTCGATCTAGTTTATTTCTTTTTCCAGTTTCCTCCCAAGATGTCTGTCTGTCTGATTACAGCACACTAGTTCCATTTATTAATCCTTGAGGAGAACAGGTGCAGTTTTTTCTAATGTTCTGTCTGTTCTGGTCAGACAAATAATTTCACTACCTAACACTCAAACATCTGGGAGGGATTTACATGAAACTTTAGGAAAACAGGATTCAGACAGTTTGGACCAATTGGAGGGATGATAAATAACCTTCCAATCTAATCCAATCCACTTTATTTATATAGCATGGTTTAAATAAACACAAGGTTTCCAAAGTGCTGCACAAAAAGATAAAATAACTAAAATAAA
>NW_015151490.1:88029-95964 GCF_000732505.1 Cyprinodon variegatus
AGGACTGGTTTGATCTTTGCCAGCTGCCTTAGCTGGAAAAAGCTAGATTTTACTACAGCTTTTATCTGGCTGTCAAATTTAAGGTCTGAGTCCACTTTAAGTCCACCCCGAGGTTTCTTATAATTGGTTTACAATATTGCGCTAGTTGATCTCAGTTCAACTGGGGGGGGGGGTCACAGATGTGCCACCAAAGACCATGACTTCTGTCTTTTCTTCATTAAAATTCAGAAAATTTAAAGACATCCAAGCTTTAAGGTCATGTAAACACTTTAACAGTGGTTCAACAGAGTAGGAATCAGCCTTTTTGAGGGGGACATACATCTGGCTGTCATCAGCATAACAGTGAAAGAAAATGCCATGTTTCCTGAGAATGGAACCTTGAACCTAAACGAGTCTGGTTTCCTTTCCAAAACATCTGACCCTGGAAAACAGCTTTTCATTAGTCTCATTGTCTCTGGTTCTTCTTGCCTTCCTTTATTCTGGTTCTGATGAGGTCAGAATATTGTCAACCCTGTTGTGATTTTAAGTTCAATGTCTATCCAGGTTGGACGGCATATTGATGCTGTGAATAACTGTTATATTCAGTTCCCAGCCAGCTGAGTTTTAACCTTTTCCTCCAGATGCTTCAATGTGTTTTTTCTTCTTTATTCAGATTGATTCACTGCAGTTTATCAGAGATCAGCTGTGCTTCTCTGGTCTCAGCTCTGAATTCCAACCCCTCAAACCTGACAGAACTGGACCTGAGCGGCAACTACGACCTGAAAGATGGTGGAGTGAAGCAGCTCTGTTGTTTTCTCCAGTCTCCCCTCTGCAAACTTCAAAAATTGAGGTCAATCACCACCTTTTAGTTAAGTGCTGATATTTCTGAGGGTAAAATTTTGTTGACTCTAAACTGCAGACATATGGCTGATATTCTACTGATCCACACTGAGGATCTTCAGGCTAAAGTCTGATTTCTTCTTTACTGCTTTGATCACGTTAACGTTTATTTCTTTTTCAAATTCCTCTCTTGATTTATTCAATAATAAGCAGGAAACATGAAAGAATAATTTAAATTTAAGTACGGGGTTGCAGAATTATCCTGAACAATTCTTTTCTCTCATGTAAATGGGGGCACTGCAAGAAAATAATTTCCTGCCATGGATTAATAAAGTAATTCTGATTCTGATTATATTATGATTTAATTCTTCTTTCCAGAGTTAAAATAATGTTCTTACATTTTACTAATTTAATCAATTGGACGATTCACACCAAACTCTACAACCTGTGAAAATGTCATTGGTTTTGTCTGCTTATGCTTGCTTTGAAATGTTCCTAAATAGTGAAAGTATCCTCTGATGGACTGGGTCATGATATCCTGTAATCTAGTTTGGAGCATTGGGTGAGGATCTGATGAAGAGCCGTGCAGTGGTTGAGATCCTTTCAAAGTCATTGAACATTTTGTGTCAGTCTGGAAATTTCTTTGTCTTCCACTGCTCCTCTTTTATCCAATTCAATTCAGTTTATTTATATTGCGCCAATTATCAACACATGTAATCTCAAGGCACTTTACAGTTCACCAGATCATACAGTCAAATTGAATCAAAGTTTTCTATCTAAGGAACATCAATTGATTCAATTCACTCATTGACTCAGATGCAATCCCTCACACTAAGCATGCTTGTAGCGACAGTGGAGAGAAAATTCTCCCTTTTAACAGAATGAAACCTCTGGTAGAACCATGCTCAGTGTGAGTGGCCATCTGCTGAGGCCGGCTGGGGTTCAGTGAGACAGAGGCAGAGATACAAAAAGCAGCTGTAAAAGGCGCCCATGTCCAGGAAAAACACACAGCCAGGTAGACTAGCTCTTAGCCAACTCCCATGTCAGAGGATGAAGACAGCACATCCAGCCAGTCACAGTCAGAGAAACAGGACTACACTCGAAAAACAGTAGAACAAGTCTATGGGATGCCAGTAATGGTGAGCAGGACTGTATAAGCTTTGTCAAAAAGCTGCTAATAAATCTGCAGATTGAGTGTTACATCCTCAGTTTGGGACATAAGGAACAATCATTTCTCGGATATAAGATGGCCATTTAAGGCTTCATATGTGTGTTGGAGGCTTTTAAAGAGAAGCTAGGATAGGAGAGATATGATCTCTGTTTTTAATTTTCATCAGAATTCTGGCTGCAGCATTTTGGATCAGCTGAAGGCTTTAAACTACAGTTTGTGGACTCCCTGATAGTAAGAAATTCCAATAGTGCAGCCTTGAAGTAACAAATTCATAGACTAGTTTCTCAGCATCACCCTGAACAGGATATTTCTAATTTGTTATTCCACAGATAAAAGATGGACATTCCAGAAACCTCTTTGATATGGGATTTAAATGTCAGGTCCTGATCAAAAATGACACCAAGGTGTTTTACTTTATTGTCTGAAATACGTTTCATCCCGTCCAAATAAAGTGCTTGACTAATTAACTTCTTGTTTAAAGACTCTTGTGCAAAGACTATAACTTCTGTTTTGTCTACATTCAGAGGCAGAAAGTTAAGGGTCATCCAGGTTTTTATGTCTTCAATACATGCCTGTAATCTATGTAATGGGTTAGCTTCATCTGGATTTATAGACATATTTAGCTGGGTATCATCAGCATAACAGTGGAAATTAATCCCATGCTGTCTAATAACCCTACTGATTGGGACCATATATATATTAAAGAGAATTGGTCCTAGCACTGATCCCTGTGCTACTCCACAGGGAACCTTTGAGAATGGGGAAGATTTGTCATTAAAGGAAAACACAGTTTTTTATTACATTTGGCCCTTGATTTTATGTTATTACATGTTGTTCTACTCACAATATTGAGTATTGTGTCATTTGGAGCTGTTCTGAAGATATTCCATTAGGTTATATCCAAGTAACGTCTTCCTATGGGCGAATGAGTTGAAGGCACAAACTGAACTTGGCGAAACTTCTTTCTCTCCCTCCCTTGACTCTTTTCCAACTTGTCCTTCTTCCTCTCCTCTGTCCTGCTCTCTGTGTCAGATGTTTTGTTATTCATCTGCCTCCTTTAGTGATAATGGTATGTGTAATAAGTGTAGTATTTTTGTAGCTTTTGAGGCAAGGGTGTAAGAATTAGAATCCAGGCTTCAGGCTGTCGAATTTCCAGGAGTTAAAGTAGGCCCCCCACATAGCTGTCCTCCAAATGTGCCTGAGCCGCCAGGCAATTGGGTACTGTACACAAAAAGCGTAGTCGTGGATCTCTGCCCACTGGTCACCACCTACACGTTCCCATTTCTAACCTGTTTTCCCCACTCAGTGACACACCACAGAAACGTGGCATTAGAGACACCAGGGACCATAGTCACATGTTTGCCAGGGTCCAGAACCGGCGATATCAAATCCTACCTGAAACTGCTGGCTAAGGATAAAGTTAAATACAGTAAGATTGTTATTCACCCTGGCGGTAATTACACCAGATTATGCCGATCGGAGGTCACTGAAACTATTGTTGCTTTTATATGTAAGTTTGCTAAAACAGTGTCGGACTCCGTAGTTTTCTCTGGTCCCCTCCCTGATCTGACGTGAGATGACATGTTAAGCCGCATGTCATCATTCAACTGCTGGTTGTCTAGGTGGTGTACCGAAAACAACGTGGGCTTCATTAATATTTGGCAATCCTTTTGGGGAAAGCCTGGTCTGATTCGGAGAGACAGCATCCATCCCACTTTGGATGGTCCAGCTCTTCTTTCTAGGAATCTGGCTACATTTGTTAGTGCTCCAAAACCCTGACCATCCAGGGTGCAGACCAGGAAGCAGAGTTGTAGTTTAACACACATCTCTGCAGCTTCTCTACTGTTACCCACTCTTTACTCCATCCAGATAGTTTCTTGCCCATGAAAAATCTAATAAATTGTCATGATTGTTTAAAGATATCTGACCCACATGCAGAGAACCACTCAGAGAACCAGGGGAAAGTTAAACAGGTTTATTGAGGAAATGAGTACAGTAGTTGGATCTACAACTCAGTGAACTGGTGAACCGGAACTGGAAAGTCTGGAGAGTAGATCACAGTGATCAGTTCAGGGACTGTAGGAAAATGACTGAGACTTGAATACTGTTGGAGCGGGACTCACGTTTGAGGGGGTTCTTTTTAATCCTTAAATTCACTCAGTGTGGGTTTATCCAAAGAACTGGGAACAGGGAACTTGTTGGAGAGGGGACAGGTAGACATTCATTGGACTCGGAGGAGCAATGGAGCGGACTGTCACTTGGATTTCTGAAAGGGACTTGTACGGCAAATGTGGATGTTTTCCCCTGCTCAATGTTAACTCAGTTAATCTTTCCGAGGGGAGAAGGCCAGGCATCCTGTTACACAGAAAGGCTTCCTGCCGAAAGGCAAAGACAAAAACAATATTAGACTCAGAGAAACAAAGGCTTAGGTTAGACTCGGCTAATCTCAGCTTGGCTAGAGTACCCAAAACTGGCAAACACTCTGGCGTGGAGGTAGTGACAGTACACAGCTCAAATACTCCTCAGTAATGATCCAACGAGCCGCAGTTGTGCAGGAGGGCTAACGAGGAAAGGGCACCAGCTGCTGGTGGAGGGAAAAAAACACACAAACAACCCATACAAACTGGATTTCTAACAGTAACCCCCCCCCCCCCCCCCCCCCCCCCCCCCCCCCCCCCCCCCCCCCCCCCCCCCCTCAAGGACTGCCACCCGGCGGTCCAGCAGAGCCAGAGGGCTGAGATGAGCGAAAGTCTCTTATTAAAGATGGATCCAAAATGAAAGATCCTGGGACCAAAAAATGGTCCTCAGGACCATAATCCTCCCAGTCGACTAAATACTGCCACCTTTGTTCATGGCGATGGGCTTCAACGATCCTGTGAATGGTGTACACAGGGTGACCGTCAACATCCAAGGGGGGAGGGGGCTCAGCTGGTGCACACAAGGGGCTGGAAAGGACATGCTTAAGTTGGGAGACATGAAAGAAAGGGTGGATCCTGAGGAGGGGAGGCGAAGGTGGACAGCAGAAGGGCCGATGGTCCTTTCCACCACATAAGGGTCGATTAAGTACAGAGACATCTTCCTGGACATTACCTTGAGGGGAATGTCCCATGTAGAGAGCCAAACCCTTTGGTCCAGAATGACCGTAGGGGCAACCCTCCTCCTATGGTCAGCCCACCTACGGTTCTGCTCTGCAGACCGTCCGAGAGCTGCTGCAGTCCTGCTCCGGAATGCCCTGCAGCAGCAGATGTGTTGCTGAACAAAGGGAACTGCAATGTCAGCCTCCTCAGCCTGAAAAAGGGGAGGCTGATAACCAATAGAAACTTCAAAAGGGGAGAGTGCGGTAGTTGATGAGATCTGAGTGTTGTGGGCATACTCAACCCAGGGGAGAAACTGGCTCCAATTGGTGGGGTTTGTAGCTGACAGGCACCTGAGGCTGGCTTCCAACTCCTGGATCATGCGCTCGAGTTGACCATTTGACTGGGGATGATAGCCAGAAGTGAGTGAGTGAGGATATCTTGGGGAATCCCATGAGGGCGGAAAACATGCTTGACCAGGAGTTGGGCTGTTTGAGGAGCTGTGGGTAGTTTTCTCAGCAAAACAAGGTGTCAGGCCTTAGAGAAATGGTTGATAATGGTGAGAATGGTGGTCATACCTTTGGAGGTGGGTATTCCAGTGATGAAGTCTATGGCAATGTGAGACCAGGGTCTCTTTTGAATGGGCAAAGGATGTAGTAATCTGGCAGGAGGCTGATGAGAGGACTTGTTCCGAGCTTAGGTCGGGCAGGCTAACACGAACTCCTTAACATCCTTCTTTAAGGAGGGCAACCAAAAACATCAATTAATGAGAGCCACAGTCCGGCTCATACCTGAATGAGCAGAAAACTTGAAGGTATGAAGCCAGCTTATAACCTGTGCACGATTTGTAGAAGGGACAAAAATTCTGTTGGGTGGACCAGTCCCGTGGTCAGGCTCAGACTGCTGAGCCTGTTTAACAAGGTCTTCAATCTCCCATAACAGCGGCAAAAGAGCAGCTAGGAGGGAGAATAGGTGCAGGAGACTTCTCAGAATCATCAGAACGAACTGTCTGGAGAAAGCATCGGGTTTAATGTTTCGAGATCCAGGACAGTAGGAAATTGAGAGGTTAAACCGGGAGAAAGACAGAGACCAAAGGGATTGACGAGGGTTTAGTCTCTTAGCGGATTGAATGTAGAAGAGGTTTTTGTGATCTGTCCAACAGGGTGAGCTGCTCCCTCTAGCCAGTGTCTCCATTCCTCGAGCGCAAGCATAATTGCTATAGCTCTCGGTCCACAACATCGCAATTCCTCTCTGTGGGGAATAGTCTGCAAGAGAAGAAAGCACATCAGCATCAGAAATCTGGGAGAGGATGGCTCCAACTCCTGAATCGGAAGCATCAACTTCCAAAATGAACTGTTTAGTGAGGCAAGGTTAAATAACAATGGGAGCATTTGCAAAAAGGTCCTTTAACCAATTGAATGCAGCCTCAGCCTGAGAGGACCAGACAAAGGGGTCTTGGTAGAAGTGAGTGATGTTAGAGGTGGAGCTGTATGGCTGTACTTACGCATAAAACGACGATAGAAGTTTGCAAACCCAAAAACCTCTGTAGTTGTTTCCTAGTTTCGGGAGTGGGCCAACATAGAACTGCTCTTATCTCTTCCTCAGTGGGTGTTACCTGTCTGCCCTCAAAGATGAAGCCCAGGAAGGAGACTGATGCACATTTCTCAGCCTTAACATAGAGCTTGTTCTCCAGAAGGCACTGAAGTACTTGCCAGATGTGGATCCTGTGCTCTGACAGGTCTTTAGAAAAAATTAGAATGTCATCAATATAAACAAAAACGAAAATGTTCAGAAAGGCTCTCAGGACATCATTGACTAGTGCCTGAAAACAAGCAGGTGCGTTAGTCAAACCAAAAGGCATAACCAGGTATTCAAAGTGTCCAATTTGGGTTTTAAAGGTGGTCTTCCATTCGTCTCCCTCCCTTATACGAAGAAGATGATAAGCATTTCTGAGATCCAATTTGGTGAACACTGTAGCTCCTTGGACAGGCTCAAAAGCGGAGGATAAAGGGGGCAAACAGAATTCTTCTTTACTGCAATTTGGTTCAGACCTCTGTAATCTATACAGGGTCTCAGGGAACCATCCTTCTTACCCATGAAAAAAAAAACAGCTTCAAGAGGTGAGGATGAAGGTCGGATGATACCAGCTGCCAGGGACTCCTGATGTATTTTTCCATTGTCTCCCTTTCAGGCTTGGAGATATTGAACAGGCTGCTGCTGGGTAGAGGTGCTCCAGGGAGCAGGTCAATGGCACAATCATAAGGTCTGTGTGGAGGCAGAGAACAGGCTTTAGACTTGCTAAATACCTGAAAAAGGTCATGGTAATCGGCAGGAACAGAGAGAGATCAGGTGGGTCTGCCTCACATCCCTCAGCCGGTTAAAAACCTGGCGGAACTGTGTATCGGAGACAACGAGAGTGACAGTTAACAGACCATGAATCTATATTTCTGTTGTTCTAGTTGATTACAGGGTTATGTAAATAAAGCCATCAAACCGTAAAATTAAGGCAGAATTGGCAGTGGGAAAAACGTAGAAGGAGATGTGCTCAATATGATTACCAGATACAGTCAGTTGAATGGGTTCAACCTGATGGGTTGTTTGGGGCAGATTTCTGCCGTCTAAAGCAAAAACTCGAAGGGGGGCCTGTAGAGGTATGGTCTTGATACCCATCTGTTGCACAAAGGAAGAATCTATTAAATTTTGTTCACAGCCAGAGTCGATGAGTGCTGACAGTGGGAGAGACTTCAGAATCAGAAGAGATGCGGGCAAATGTAGATGGTCTGGCCAGTATCCTCACCTCTACCGGTAGACCCTGGCTTTTAGCAGAAGGGGGCAAGTGGAAACAAAATGACCGGCTTCACCACATTATAA
>NW_015151490.1:99574-108165 GCF_000732505.1 Cyprinodon variegatus
TCCCCAGCTCTGGAACTCACTTCCTCCCGACCTCCGCAGTATTGACTCTCTCCCCTTATTCAAAGCCAGACTCAAAACCCATCTGTTCCAGCTCGCTTATCTGTTAATATACTGCTCTTTTCCCTATCCATGATTGTTTTTTGTTTTTATGTTCCTGTATCTGTATTTTGTATTTTCATCTCTTTTTATTGAATTTTTTTTGTATTATTTGTAAAGTGACCTTGAGTGTCAAGAAAGGCGCTGTTAAATAAAATAAAATAAATGTATTATTAAGAATCACTTAGCTAAAGGTTATTGGTTCTTGATTAAGCAAATCATTCAATAAAACATTATTTGGCCAAATAATGTTTTATTCACCTCATGGATTTGCATTGTGAATTGGTCTGAAAACATTCCAATGTCCTTAAAATTAGTGAAAAGCTAATTTGATCATATCCTAAATTATTCCAGATAAACTTTGGTTTTAAACACAGAATCCATCTTAGACTGTAATATGTTTTTCAACCGTTTTCCCCTTTCTCTTTGTACATAGTGGTTAGTTTAGTTTAGTTGAGTTTTACTAGTCTTAGTTGAGAGTGTTAAACTGAAATACGTTTGACTTGGAGCTGAATGATTTTTGTTAATAAAATCTATTTTGAACAGAAGTTGTGGTGAATTTATTCCATGTATGTGCAGAAATAACTGACTATGATTAGTGCTTGAATCACTCTTTCATCTATTGTTTTGACAGGCAGTTAGTAGGACTGTGTGTCATAAACAGTATGTAACAGCTGAAATAATATCTGATTAAATGAGATATTTTACCACCCCTACAGGGGAGGGCAATAAACATCTTAAAGTATCAGAAACATAAATTCCCAGCAGGCTGGGAATGGAAAAGTCTATAGAAACACAACATCTGAGACTTAATTAATAAATAAAAGTAGAAAAAAATATATTTTTCTACTTTTATTAATTTTATTTTTTCATTATTTCAGTTTTAACCTGTCTCTCCTGTTGCTTCAACATGTCTTATATTCTTTATTTAGATTGGATATCTGCAGTTTGTCAGAGATCAGCTGTGCTTCTCTGGTCTCAGCTCTGAAGTCCAACCCCTCCCATCTGACAGAACTGGATCTGGGCGAGAACATCAACCTGAAAGATCGTGGAGTGAAGCAGCTCTGCGATTTTCTCCAGTCCCCTCTCTGCAAACTACAGACTTTGAGGTCAGTCACTAGGGGTGTAAATCACACCCATTATAGCAATTCGATTCAGTATTGATTTCCTGACCCAACGATTCGATTATTTTCGATAGTCAAGAATACATCATGATTCAATTCGATTAATTCATTTTTTTTAGAAACAACAGCAAATAACAAAAGTAGAAAGGTTGCATTCCACCTATACCTATTTAAACCTCATTCACTGAAAAATAATAATACCTCTGTGTTATAGAGACTGAAAGGCCTTGCAGCAAAAAATACTGCACAAAATCAGTGCAATGAGTGCAATGCAATACCTCGGCTCCAGAGTGTCAATGTCCCCGCCCCCTCCACAGATTTTCTCTCTTCTGTAAATTGTTGCACTGCAGGAAAATAGTGTCCTTCCAGTGATTACTAAAGTAATTCTAATTTTCGTTATTATATTATTTAATCCCTCTTTTTAGGGGGGAAATGTTGTTCTTATAGTTTACAAATGCTGTCTATTGGTGATTCACACCAAACGCTACAACCTGTAAAAATTTCACCGGGTTTGTCTCCATATGCTTGCTTTGAAATGTTACCGGCCAGTGAAAGCAGCCTTTGATAGAGTGTTCCATAATATCCTGTTATATGGTTTGGAGAATTGGGTGGGGATCTGAGGATGAGCAGTGCAGTGGTTCAGATCCTTTCAAAGTCATTGAACATTTAGTGTCAGTGTGGGAAATTCTTTGTCCTCCACTGCTCCTCTTTTATATGGAGTTCCTCAGGGTTCTGTATAAGGCTCCCTTCTTTTTACTCTTTATCTGCTCCCACTTGGATCCTTAGGAAACATTGGGGTTTCTTGTCACTTTGATGGACATGATACTAAGATCTCCTGCTGAGGCGAAACAAAAACTGTTGAATCTCTTCTGAAATGTTTGGGTGATATGAGAGCATGAATGGCTTTAAAATTTTTAAATTTTAATTTAAAAAAAGAAGAAAGTGATGGTTTTTTTGAGGCACTTCAGACAGCCTATCTTTACACCGGGGGTATCTGGATAATTCTGTAAAACCAATGGCCTATGCACAGCCATCTTAACTTTGACAAAGTTAAGCTGTTGGTCAAATCCAGTTTGTCCCTACAAATACTATATGATATTAAATAAGGAGTTTTGTAATTTCCCATCTCCAATGAACGCAACACAGGTACGAGGCTATGACCAAAGAGGAAGTTTATGGAAGCGGCACTCATCCATGTTTTATTTGCTCTCAATGCTGATACCTTTTAGAGTTGTCAGAGATGACAGCTGGTATTAAAGAAAGAAGCAAGATAATCATTCTCCTATGGTGGCTGGCAGGGGACAGAAGGAGCAACTATGGAATGGGTAATCAGAGAAGGTATTTAAATCTGTTATGTTTTCATAATTATGTATTTGTTTTGTGTCATTTTCAGCGTACATTACCATGGGATCATAATTTGTTGTGGTTAAACCTCCCACACACTTTTCAATAGGTTTGTGGTGCGCTTTAAAGTTGGAGAAACTCTGCTCTGTCATCATCTTTGTGTCTAGCTCTTGTGCTCCACTCAGCAGGTTGATGTTTGCCCATTATACTTTTTTCTCATGGCTTTCTCAGCACTCAATACATAATAAACTTTTTGTTCTTCCACTTCATGAAAGTTGGTATTGAAACTTTTTTTTTCTACAAAAAAATACTATATCATATCGAAATAAATATTCCATTATCTTTATGGTTTTTTTTTTCTTTTTTTGCATGAAGACCCAGATGAAAAGAGTAAAAAGAGCTTCTTGGAATATTTATATTTTTAATTGCTCTTTTTCTGTCTGTCAGGATTTGTGGTTTGTGGACCCTAATGCATAGGCGGGAGGCAGAGGTGTGTTACTTGTGATTTAATTAACAACTGAGGCAGGAGTCCAAAAATAAATCCAATGAGAAAAAAGTTAAACCAACCAGAAAACATGGAGACATCGGGGGGGAAGACTATCATGAGGAGGAAGACTCAGAGAGACGAAGTTGGAGGAAGTTTGAGGAGGAACCAGCACTGAAGAACTGCACAGAGAGAGTGAGGGAGACTGAAACAAAGAGAGGGCTAATAATCAGAAAGGAGCTAGGGTAAAAGGGGAACACAAGAGGGCAACAAATAAAAACCTGAAAATAACTACAAAACACAACAAAACAAGAATTAAACAACTGAATCTAGAAAACATGGAACAGAGTAAAACAGAATACACAAAAGAAAACATAACAGAACCAAGACTGTGACAGTATCAATTGATTTAGGATGTTGGTTAGGATGTGTGAATTACCAGCAATGGCTCTGATGGAACTTTTTTATTGTTGCATTATTTTGTAAAACTTTAATTTCATTTGTGTTTATCTGGATGTGTTCATCATTATCACCCTGCTAAATAAAAAAGTTATAATTTATTATCATTAACATTTAATAAAATGATATGAAATGCAGTTCCAGACTAATCGTGTGTCTGGTGATGTCACAAGTAACGTTATGTTCCAGTTGACACAGATTTGTTCTGCCTGCTCCCGTTCTGCTAGAGTGCAAACCTTTCTATCTTCTAAACAAGAACAAACTTGGTGAGAACAGGGGTTCAAACTTGTGTTCATATATCAGTTTCAGCCCTAAGAGTCAATAAAACATGAATGAATGCCTCTTCCACACAAAATCCTCTTTCACTGGTCATAGAGCTGTTTCTGTGTTGCATTCAGTGGAGCTTGAAAAAAAATTAAAAACCTTTCTATTATTTAATATTGTAGCATGGCTCATTTAATTTTTCCTAGTAACAAAAAAAAGATCTGGTGCTGGAACCGGGGATGAAGGTCAGGAGATGCTACTGGTTTAGTTGTTAAAGTCCATTTGAATCCCAGCAGAACAACTGAAGGTCCAAATGAAATCTTCTAGCAACATGTGTTGTTTGTTTCCAAGGATCTTAAAGCTGTAAAGATCAGGAAGGCCTCAGGGTCAGATTCCCATTAGATTGGTTTACTACGTTGATCATTTTTCTGGGACTTTAGCTTAAATATTTTTTATACTTTTATTTATTTTTTCATGATTTTACTTTTAGACTGTCTCTCCAGTTGCTTCAACATGTCTTTTACTCTTTAATCAGATTGGATCTCTGCAGTTTGTCAGAGATCAGCTGTCCTTCTCTGGTCTCAGCTCTGAAGTCCAACCCCTCGCATCTGATAGAACTGGACCTGAGCAACAACAAAGACCTGAAAGATCGAGGAGTGAAGCAGCTCTGTGGTTTTCTCCAGTCTCCCCTCTGCAAACTACAGACATTGAGGTCAGTTACCATGTTTTAGTTTAGTGCTGATATTTCTGATGGTAAAGTTGTGTTGACTCTAAACTGCAGACATATGGCTGATATTCTACTTATCCACATTGAGGATCTTCAGGCTAAAGCCCTATTTCTTCTTCACTGTTTTGATGCAGTTAAAGGTTATTTTCTCTCATGATTTATTCAATAAGCAGGAAAATGATACAATAAGTTGAATTTCTGTGTGGGGTGGCAGCATTATCCAGAACTTCCCAGAATCCAGTGAATTTAGTGTTGATAATGCAGAAAATTCCCACTCCCAGCAACATTTAATGATGTTGCGTCGACACGAGTAGCAGTGTGGAACGAAGGAAGAATCAAAGAACCTCTCTAAGACTTCAGTGTCAAAAAATGGGGACAGATGGAACCAGAATTAAAGGTGAGACAGTCAGTAGGAAAGCTCAAAATCTTTAATAAAATAACATAAACAAACAGAACAGAAGTGCTCTACTATGGTTCTGCGGCTCACAGCAACTGTAGAAGGGGGGCGGGGCACCACCCAATCTCTGTAACTTTGGTTAAAGAGAAACCCTTTCATTATCAGAGTGAGTCACTTACCTGGTCCATCCTCTCAATCAAAGGCAGGATAAGCCGATGCACTGCTGAGATGAGGCTTTGAGCTGTCTAGATCATCCCTGATGCAGCAACCCTAATGAGCACGCAGGACTCCGATCAAGGAGAGGGAATAAGATCAGACTGCAGTAGTTCTGGAATCCAGGGGTCCACAGTATGGTCAGGAGTTCCGATCAACACAGGAACGGACAGATCCGGGTTCCAGGAATCCAACAAAGCATGAGGGCAGGTTCAGAGTCTTGTGCGTCGAGCAACCAGCTCAGACAGAAACGCACCTGGGAGGACAGGTTCAGAGTCCTTTGCGTCGAGCAACCAGCTCAGAAAAAACGCACAGACAGGCAGAATCCAGCAGGAGTCCAAAGAAGGTTTTTTTTTTTTTTTTTTTTTGGGACAGGTTTCTGGCAANAACATGTTAAAGCCTTCAAAAAGCCGTTTCTTTTGTGCGGAGAAAAATAATAACAAACGATACAGGAACAATAGGCCTTCGCAGCGCTGAAGCTGCTCGGGCCTAATAATAATAATAAACATTACAGATACAATAGGCTCTCGCAGCGCTTAGCTGCTCGGGCCTAAAAAGAAGAAAAAACGATACAGGAACAATAGGCCTTCGCAGCGCTGAAGCTGCTCTGGCCTAAAAAGAAGAAAAAAACGGTACAGGAACAATAGGCCTTCGCAGCGCTGTCGCTGCTCGGGCCTAATAATTATCAACAATGTTTCAACAAATAAAAAACTGATTGCAGAGGGAGTCATTTTGCTTGAACTTCCTGTTCTGTTTGAAGTCAAAATCTAAGAAATTAACTTTTTTATCCACTAAAACAAGAGTTTACCATATTATTATCCAAACAGGATGAAGTTAAGGGAAAGGTTTATAAAAAGATTTCTGACCTGAGTCGGAAATATCAGCTGAAGCGGCCCTTTTATCAGCTTCACTCTGTCGACTTTCTGCTTGTTTGTTCTAACAAAACCTGTTTTTAAATGAAAGCAAGTAAAGCAGAAGGAATGTTGTTTATGTTGAAGGATGGTGAAGTCAAACGAGGTCAGAGATAACCATCTGCTGGACAACTAGAGTAACTACAGGTCTGTTGAGGTTTAGAAGTAAAGACATTGAAGTTAATCTGCTCAAGCGGTAAAATGAAACGAAATATAATAAATGATATTTACATTTCGCAATGAAAGTAGAAAAAAAAACAGTTACAGAAAATCAGATCAAACAGCTCATTACACCGATGACTCATCACAGCAGTTTATATGCCTCAATAGTCGTGATCAATATTGAAGACTAATGTTATTGGAAAGCTCTGTGTTTACACATTGAAGCTTTCTCTCTTCTTTTCTTTTTCCTAAGAAGAGATCACTGTGGAAAAACTTGTTAAATAACATTTCATAAAGTATATGTTTTAAATAACCATGACACATGATAACAGATTTATTTTATTTTTTTTTTTATTTTTATTTTTTTTTACAGTGTCCTGTCTGGCAAGGTGGCAATAATAATAATTATCTTGATGCCAAAAGGAGCCCAACAGATTTTACTGTGATTTTAAGTGTAGCGGTATCGCAATTGCCATACTGCACCACTTGTTTCATGTATATAAATTGCTTTATTATAATTATGCAGGGAGTTTTACAGTTCATATGGACACTGCAATGTAAGTAGAGCAGAAAAACAGAAGAAGAAGAAGGAAAAAGAAAAAGAAAAAAACAGGNGTCGTCTGAAGGAAGTCACAGAGCGCCTCCACCTCCTGCTCACAGGGTAGCAGACGAGTTTTGCATCGGAGGCCTTTTAGGATGAACTTTGGATGCTGATTGGCTTTCATGGAGGTGTGTTTCAAAGCTGATTGGCTGTCGTAGGTGGATGTAGGAGAGCAACCAGTTTCTTCAGTTGAACGTCGGCCTAGGCTCCATTTCAGCTTCTACAGTTTTAGGTTATTTTAGGTTTATACAAAAAAAGAACTACTGCAGTTTGCCCAATAGTCATAAAAAAAGAATCCAGCAACACGGGAAATGAAGTTTCTATCTTTACACGCAGTCACATCTAAACAATCAAGAGTCATAGAAAAACAAGCAGACATGCTGGAGGTCAGGAGCAGAGCTGGCAGAGCGACACGGCCGCCAACAATGAACACAAAGGCCTGAGCGCTGGGAACGGGGAAACTGGCAAACCTAACGAGGTGTCCTGCCATCTTCTCCTGCTCCCTCTGCTTAGCGACAGATGCTGATGGCGTCCCATGAAAGCACCGTCAGCTGCACAGGGATGGGCCCACATTTGTCCACAATGACGGGGAACACAAAAAAAAGAACAGTACCAAAGTTTGCATCCCGAGTTAACAATGCTGACGCAGAACCATGGAGGAGGAACGACTTCAACCCCTCCCTTTTACTACAACCACCCATACATGCAGGCAGTGGTCAGCTGCCGCCAGGCGCCGCCTCAGGCCAGATGGCGGCCAACTGCATAACTCACTTATCTGTCTTTGGCAACTATAGGAATGCTGAAAGGCTGCTTCCATTCCCAGCGGACGTCACCGCTAAAGAGACACAGGAAGAGGCGGGCCATCTGCTCCCAGATACCACGGACGCCCCCAATTCCTGTCTGCCCCCCCCACCCCCCCACGTTACTAGAAAGAAACGATGACGCTTTGAATAACTTTCATTCCAAAACAACCAAAGCCCTGATAATGATGATGATGATGATGATAATGATGATGATGATGATGATGATGATGATGATGATGATGATGATGATAATGATGATGATGATGATGATGATGACATTTGACACTAATAAGATTAGATTGAAAAAATAATGAAAAAGACTGTTTGCCTTTAAAATGATTTTTCAGATAAACACTCATCTGCTTCATGTTAATCATCTCTAGATAAGAAACAAATGTTTGTTTGTTTTATTTCTTTTCAGGAAGCCAAACTTTTCTTCTTGTTTATTCGTCAGAGATTAACATTTATTTTCTAATGTAAAAAAAAAACTACCCTAATCTGTTAGGTCAGTTCTTGCTCACAATTCTGTCTTAAAGTAAATGTTTGAAGCAATTTTGCTTCGTTCTTGTAGCAAGAAGGTTGTGGGTTTGATTCCCGGCCTGGGGTCTTTCTGCATGTAGTTGGCATGTTCTCCCTGAGCATGCGTGGGTTCTCTCCGGGTACTCCGGCTTTCTCCCACAGTCCAAAAAACATGACTGTTAGGTTAATTGGCCACAGTAAGTTCTCCTTAGGTGTGAGTGTGTCTGAATGGTTGTTTGTCCTGTTTGTCTCTGTGTTGCCCTGCGATGGACTGGAGACCTGTCCAGGGTGGACCCCGCCTCTCTGACCGGTCGGAAATCAGACCCCCACCAAGGGAGGAGGAGAGACAGCCACGAAGAAGTCCCCACGGCGCCCCGGGGAGCCGCGGGGACGAGTCCGCGGGCCCCGCCGGCAGCCGGCCACCCTGAAGTAGGGCCGGGCACCGAACACCGGCCCCCCCACGGCACCAACTGACACGCCCCAGCCC
>NW_015151490.1:110606-111757 GCF_000732505.1 Cyprinodon variegatus
TTCAAAGATCTTCTTCCCTCTATCACCACCCCCCACCCCCCCTCCGGAGATGTAATCCCTCCCCTACAATAACAATCAAGCTACTCACCACACAAGCGACAGAAGACATCCAGGCCGAGATCATACCTACTCCCCCTCCCTCCCCTTCCCCCGCTTACAGAGTGCAAACCCGTGAGGGGGTAAGCATTTGCCATAGGTGTTAATGTCCATGCCCCCTCCAGCCCAACAGGCCCCGAGTCACCCAGCACACCAGAGGCCATGGCAGCAGGGGCAGACAGCCAGGCGTACACTGGCCCAGACTCCAAGCAGCACTCCCCACAGAACCCCGAAACCCCACCGGGGCCCCTGCCCAAGGGCAATGCGCCCCAGGGATCCCAGACCCCAGGACCCACCCCAGACCCACCCTGCAGTAGGGCCAGGCAATGCCCAAAACCCCCCGGCGCCAGCACCAGCACCCCCACCCCGACACCGGCCCCCGAAGGACTCCCCCCCGACACCGGTCCCACAACACCAATCCGAAGAAGAAGAAAGCCACACAACACAGCAAAGCGCAAATCCCGAGCCCCACTCCAAGCTCCGACTTCTCCGCCCACACCCCCCCTCCCACACATAAAAAAAAAGAAAAAAAAGAAAAAATTGTAATAATCTCCCCCTCACTGAAGAAGAACGGCCGCAAACAAGCCAGTGCCCAACACCTACCGCCACACTGCGAGAACCCCTCCACCCAGATGCTTCTCCCCAGAAAAGTCAACATGCCTGCCCTCCCAGGAGACAGGCAAGCCCGCCGAACAGGAATCCCTCCGGCAGCGCACCGCCGGCATGCGGGGGCCCGAGCGGCCCCAACAGACAACATCAGAAGGCCGATATGGACGAACCGACGGCACCAACCAAGCCCCCAGGCGGATTCCCCCACCCAAAAACACAACGAAACCACTCCGCCCCCACCGACCACAGCAAACACAGCCGCAAGGCAAAGCAAAGGACAGAGCAGCCCCACCCGGCGCACGCCAGAGAGCCAGAGCAGCAAGGCCGCCCCAGCAGCCGGCACAAGCAGCAAAAAGAAAGCAGCAGACGCGCCCCCACCACCCCCGCCGCGCCCGGCGCGAAAGCCGCACGACCCACCCCGCTCCGGCCCCGCACCGCCCACAGGC
>NW_015151490.1:112533-153435 GCF_000732505.1 Cyprinodon variegatus
GCGCAGAACCCTCAAACTCCCAGGCCTCTGGTAGAGGACCCGAGCTCGAGGATGACAGATACCACCCCACAAGGGGTGAGAAAATAGAAAACATCTGCAACTCCCACAACATCATAACCCAGCTCTTTAGAGTTTATGTTCTGTGCTCTGTCCAAACTATAGAAACCATGAGACTAACTGACCCTGTGAACATTTTTCTTTTTTGTTTTGTTTTTGGCAGTTATAAAACTAATTTGTTTATTACTGCTACCATCTAAACTGGATAGTGGATCCGGAGAAAAGGCAGACCTCCTGAACTAACAAATTATGGAACACCAGCCTATAAGACACAGAGGGGTAAAACAAAATGCCTGCAAACAAAACAAATGTACAAGAATACCATAAGCCTAGATCTGGTGGAAAGTTATATAACTGTGGTGATACTAGTGTGATAACAATGGGCAACTTGAATTTACAGTAAGACTGCCAATTTGATAAATATAAGGTTGCAATAGTTTACTTAGAAAGTTACCTTGAAGACACACAGGCCTGCTACAGATTAGGCTTGAGACAATCTCCACTAATTCAAATTATTTTACTGCACAGTTGTTATTTTTCTAGTCACAACATTATACTCGCACATTATAATAATAGATAAAGGGCAACATTAAAGGCGCACAGTGTAACTTTTGGCCACTAAGGGGTGCTAGACCTGTAACTGCCTATATTTTGCTACTACTAAAAATGTGTTAAATACACAAATGTCTCCCATATATACTCTCCCTGTGCAGTTCCTCAGTGCTGGTTCCTCGTATTTTCCTGGCTCCCCACATGAATTTTTCCCTAAGAAGTTGTCTGGTGTTTGGTTCCACGTATTTTGTACCCTGGTTTTTGGATTTTGTGCCTCATTTTTCAATTAAATCTTTAAGAACTCCCCTCTGGTTCCTCGCCTCTGCATTTGGGTCTTCAAAACCTCAACCAAACCCTGACAGAGAGGGATTAATGCAGATTCAAAGAAGTTAGAAAGAAAGAGGAGGCCTTTTTCACTCCAAAGGTTATTACATATTTTTTGTCAGATAATCTGTGTTTTTGTTTAAGTTGTTTCTGATCTTTATTAACTGTAAAAAGTTAAGACCAAAATGCTTTTTGTTTTCATTAAAACATTGTTTTGCCTTCTTTCCACATTTAAACTTAAACATATCTAATTACATTTTGGTGATGCATTCTCTGATTTGACCTTACCAGCGGTGTTTCTACACATATAAATTGATGTAGGCTATTGGTTTTGCCATTTGCTTTGATCAAATTTCAGTATTTTTTTTTAACAGGGTCAAAAAATTTAGGAGATATTATCTATGAATGTCATGTTAACAGATTGATTACAGGTTTTAATAGAGCCCTGAAGGTATTTTTACTACGGTACTTGTTTACTTGTCATTCTCCTTCTTCAATTTTATTAAATTGTAACTTTTTATATTGTTTTGCTTATGAAGGTGTTTTTTTTTTCCTTTTTTAAATATCAGTGTCATTACTCATTTTTAAAGTTAAACTACATGGAACTTTATTTTTCAGACGAATTATGATATTTCATAATTGTTTTGGCTTATCTCATGTCTGCTTGGTTAACTATTAATTGTGCTCATCGTGGAGTGTTGGCTCAAGGGTTTCTAGTTCTGCCTTAGTTCCTTCAGGGGGTCTGCTGTTAGAGGAGTCATATGCCAAGATGAGCACATTTGGAGAGGTCCTGAAGGAGGTTGGGGAGTTTGGTTTGTTTCAGAAAAGCTTACTCGTTGCGTTATGCATACCCAGCATATTCTCTGCGTTTGATGTGGCCAGCCAGGTGTTCACTGGAATTAGCTATCCACATCACTGTAACACTGACTGGATCTTGCAGAGAAATCCAAACCTGACTACAGAGAGGCAAAGAAATCTCACCATCCCTGTTGACAAGGATGGGAGGTATGAAAAGTGTAAAATGTTCACTCCTGTGGATCTGGATCTGGAAACGATTGAAGAGTATGGCCTTAACAGCACAACTGGATGCATCAGTGGCTGGCACTATGAGGCTCCACATGGAGTCTCCAGCCTCATGACACAAGTAAGCAAAAAAGAAAAAAGCATAAACTTTTCTGCATCTTGTAGGTTTAAAGATTTGGACTATTTAGTGTATTTTACTCTTTTTAGATTAAATAATTTTTTTAATACATATCTAGATGTTTATATAGTTTTTAAATAGACACACAAAAGCCATTTTATTCTTTTTGATTTTTTCTTCTCTTTTTGGCTCAGATACATTTCTCCAAGCTGCCTTTTGGAAGAAAAATATGTCTTAGTGCAAAGGGTGTTGGCTCCAATCTAAAGCTTATATGCAGTTGTCATTATCTACAGCAGATATTTCTAGGAAAACATTTTACTGTAGGCCATCCTGACCTACAATACAACAACCCCTATTTACAGCACATGCCTAGACAGTGAGAAAGATCAATGCAGAATGAAATGCCAGATTATGATTGGAAAACACGGAGTGGACACTTTAAGATCTGCTGATATAATTAAAAGAAAATGACCTTAATAGTCTATTATTATGGGCAGGTTATGCACTGCTTGACATAATGAAGTTTCAACAGAATGTTTGTTTTTCTCCAACATAATTTGCTTATAATTTATATCACATCTCTCTCTAATGTTTGATCCCTTTACAGTTTAATCTGGTTTGTGACAAGAGTGGTTTAATTGAAGTGTCACAGTCCATCTTCATGGCAGGGGTCCTGGTCGGCTCATTGGTGTTTGGAGCAATTTCTGACAGGTATTGCTTTTCTTGTCAGTCTTGCTCATTAGTGCCAATTACCATTTAAATTGAACAAACCAAGTTATTATGTTGTCTGTAAAAATCTCAAACAAATTGTCACATTTAAATCTGCAATTGATGCACACGACTTTAAAAGATTGATTTTCTGATGGGTTTCTCTACTTTTTTTATTTTCTCTACTGGCAGATAAGCTGAGCAAAGTTCTCACTGGAGACAATAGTTATACAAAAACTGCAATTCAGCAAACTAGATTGAAATTTATAACCGTTACATCACAATCACTGTTGCCACGTTGTTCATTTTTCTTAGATTGCCATTTATCCTGAGGACCAAATTGGGTCAAGCTTCATTACAGCTATATTACATTATCATCTTGACTACGGATAACTGTTTCAATTTTATGATAGCTTCTCCTGACAGTTTCTTTTATTTCTTTTAATTTTTTTTAAATTTGGAACTCACTTGTGACTGACACAGCAATCTAAATTACATCATTATCTGTCCATGTTATATAATGTGGAATTCTTAAGATTTTAACTGTTTTAAAACCTCTGTTGAGAAATGAAATCAAATTTCTTTTCTCAGCTTGAATTACTAGTAGAACTAACACAGAACATGCAAACACTGACAAACACATGTTGATTTAATCTTTTTTTTTACAAAATAGTCGCTGTCATAAAGTAAAGAAAATATGAAAAAGTGATTTTATATGATGATGTTTCTGCATATCTGTAACATCAAATAACAGAGAATGTACCGTGATTAGATTAAAGCAAAACTCAGATTATTCAAATTAAGGTTTTTCATTCTTCTACGTAGGTTTGGCAGAAGATTTGGGATCCTACTTTCAGTTTTAATCCTGCTGGTGTTCGGTGTAAGCACAGCTTTCTCACCCAATATTTACATCTATATGGTTCTGAAGTTTTTCAGTGGGACTGGTGTCGTTATAATGAACACATTTGTGATGGGTAGGTTAAGTTTTTCCAACTCTCGTTCATATCTGTGAATATTGTCCTGCTGTGTCAGTATCAGACGCAGCACAAATGAGCAGTTTTATACAATTTTTCATGTTAATTTCAATGGTTTGCAATTTTCTCACCAGAACTAGTTTATGTATTTTCTCAAGTTGTGATTAAATGGAGAAAGTATCTAAAACATGAGCCTTGAAATTATGTAAATAAATTCTTTGACTGACCATTTTTTTTCACTTCTAATCTATTTTTCAGTGGTGGAGTGGACTGATCCTTCAAAATCTGCTCTCTGCACAATGTCCATAATGAGCTTCTTTTCAGTAGGACAGATGATTCTGCCTGGTATTGCTTATCTGATTACAAAGTGGTGGATACTGCAACTGGTTCTCTTGAGCCCCCTCGTCATTGTCCTGGTCGTCCTGTTCTGGTCAGCATTATTTTCTCTAATCTCCTGAAACTTCCTTACATGGAGTTATATACACTGTAAATCGCTATGCAAGTACATATAGATTTCAATTTGAACAGATCTGTATACATTTGTATTTGCAGTTTCCTCCCAGAGTCAGCTCGGTGGCTCATGTCTCAGGGCAGGAAGGAGGCGGCTCTGAAGGAGCTCCAGAGAGCAGCCAGAGTTAATAAAAGGAGCGTATCAGGAGATCTGCTGGATAAGGTCCTCAAACATAGTTTATCATCTGAGACCTAAAGACTTCAGATTCAGGAGATATTGCTCCTGCTCTGACAGGTTCCTACCACCTTTTTTCTAATTTTTCAGGTCAATATGGAGACTTCCCCAAACAGAAAAAACATGATGGACATCTTCCGAATAACCTATTTAAGAAAACGCACTCTAATCATGGCTTTGAACTGGTTATTTCTCTTTGACTATTGTTCACGTTTCTATCATGGCTAACACCTTAACATGGAAACTAAACACTTTATGTCATTCCAGGTTTGCAGCAACTATTCTTTTCTATGGACTGAGCCTAAATATTGGGAGTTTTGGCCTAAATATCTACCTCACACAGCTCATCTTTGGTTTTATTGAAATCCCTGCAAACCTGGCTGGCCTGACCCTGATTCAGCGCTTTGGGAGAAGAATATGTCAAGCAGGTTTCCTGTTCTTTGGTGGAGCCTCTTGCTTGGTGGCCATTGCTGTTCCCAAAGGTAGCCTTGAAGCCCTGTCAGCCCATGTATATCTTTGTTTTTGTTTTCAAATATAGACCTATTTTACACCTCTATGTTGCTTTTTGTACTAATCAGATCTTTCAGTGGTGGTGACAGTCATTGCGATGCTGGGAAAGTTTGCTGCCACAGCTGCCTGCAGTACAGCCCATGTTTACACAGCTGAATTATACCCTACAGATTTAAGGTAGTTGTCTTTATGATCTCCTATAAGAAATAACTTGTCTAAAGTACCAACTCAGGTGTTTACAGACACATTTCCAATGTGAAGTAAATTAATTTACATCTCGAGTGCGAAAACAAAAAAAGGGTTACATTTGGTTGTGAAATTGTACAGGTAATATCTACTGATGGAACAAATTTAAATTGGAACATTTTCATTTTTTCTGTCGAAGAAAGAACCTTTAATCATTCAGTCAGAAGTGGGGAGAGACCAAGGGCTGTTCTTAGGGTTTACCTTTGGGTTTTAAACCAAAAAATTCTATTTAATTCAGTTTATTTATATAGCTCCAATTCACAACACGTCATCTCAAGGCACTTTTCAGTTCAACCAGATCATCCAGTCAAATTGATTCAAAGTTTTCTATCTGAGGAAAACCAGTTGATTGCATCGACTCATTGACTCGAAGGCAATCCCGCAAACTAAGCAAGCTTGTAGCGACAGTGGAGAGGAAGAACTCCCTTTTAACAGGAATTTTAAAAAAACGCCAGCAGAACTAGACTTGGTGTGAGTGGCCATCTGCTGACTGGGTTTTTAAGGAGACCGAAGCATACATAGAAATAGAAGCAGAGATACAAAAGGCAACTGTCAACCAGCTCCACAGGAGTTCGCATCCAGGAAACACAAAAACACAGACAACAGCAAGAGTGACTTTAAGATGAAAGAGATTTCTGAATTTTATTTGAAATGCTTTTCAATGTGTGGAGAAAAAAAAATCTATATATAATACAGGATGTGTAAGTGTTCTCCAAGGTTCAGCACAGGGATGACCGTTTCTGCAACTTAATTCAATACGATTCAACAATATGGAGAGGGAGTAAATCAAACTGTAATATTTTTGTAAGTGTAACAATTTTCTGATTGGATCAATTAACAGTAAAGTAAATGTTTTATATATAGGCAACTTTTGAAATATTACAAATATAGATGCCAGGTTGATTTTGCCCAAACGTTCTTTTTTTTGCAGGCATAGCGGCATAGGATTGAATTCAATGTTTGCTCGTGTGGCCGGCATCCTCTCACCACTGGTCAGGCTCTTGGAGGTCTACCATTACAGCATTCCCATGGTGGTTTATGGCATCATCCCGATGGCTGCAGGCTGTTTCTGTTTGCTGCTACCTGAAACACTCAATGTTGAACTCCAGGATATCACTGAGACACTGTAGGTTGAATGCAACTGTTATTTTGACAAGAAGTGACATTATATAAACTAACTCTATGGTATGTGCTCCTTCCTGTTTGTACTTAATAGAAACTCAGAGGATGAAAAACTGCAAGATCAATGTTGTGCTAACTGATAGTTGTGCTGACAGATTCCCCCGAAGTGCGGATGTCTGCATCAATCGGCCAGTTTAGGTGTACAGCCTTGTGTTGGTGTGTAGTCATCCTAAGCAAGCCTACCTGTACTTTAAACGTCTATACAACCATCTCAGTCTGCTGTGTTCCTTGGACTCAATGAAGCTTTTAAATGCAATTCATTGCATTACATCTAGGTTTAGGCCTTTAATAAAAGGGGAATGAGTAGAAAAGGTGATTTGATTTGTAGTTTTAGAGACCGAAAAACAGACTGCAAATAATTGAAATCCAAATAAGTAAATCTTTCTTAAAAGTGCATTTTTCCTTGAACTGAGAAGGTAAATCAGACACTTTGCAAATGAAAAAGACAGTTAACATTTAAAATAATAATAAAAAAACAATCGCATCGTCTTATTTGAAGTGTATATTATCTAATTATCGTATTTTAAGAGTAAAACTCATTCAGTTCACAAATCATTTTAAGGGTAAATAATTAATAAAAACAATAATCAATGGTAAATACACTTAATTTAAGAATTTTTTTACTTATCTCTAGATCATTTTTGCAGTGTATGCATCATTTGCTACCATGTAAATCAGTAGAAAATAAATAAATCACAGTAAAATATGAGTCTGTGCCAAATTGCAAAAAGATCTGAGGGCTAAAAATGCTACTGCAAGGTAGTATTTATAAAAATAGACTGGACTCTAAGAAGCTGATATGCCAAGTCCTTTAATGAACAAAATAATCAAGAGAAACATGCCTGAGCGCTGAAAATAATCAGAAAAAAATGGAAAATGCTGAACAAAAGTAAGACAGCCATATAACGACCTTGATTAGTCCTAGATAAACATGGTTTTGCCTTTTTTTTTGTTCAGTTGCTACAGTTGTTTTTTTTTTTTTTTTTTAGGTTGTATGAAAACAGGAAAGAATAAAAGAAAAAAGCTAATAAAGCTTCATTTCCATCTGAAGCTAGACTCTGTCTACACAATGTCCACACATAAAAAACAGAATTATCTCATAAGGCTTGAACAAAAGAAAAAAAAAATCCTTTCCACCATAGGAGCCCAGCCTGCGACCATCAGCGAGAGACTGACGCCAGGAAGGCTGCAATTTGTTTGCACACCTTCGACACTTCATGCAGGGAATCTTCCTGGATCCATTTCAGATACTTTCAGTAAATCAAAACTACCTCCTAATTTCACTCCCCCTCAAAAAAAATAATGATAAAAAAAATACACTTGGTCATTTGTGATTTAAGGCTTGCACAAAAATTTACATCTTCACAAGCAAAAATACAAAGCTTTTTATTTTTCTTAGTTTTTCCTTTTGCTTCATTCAAAATGGCATCTGGAAGGTAGTGACACTACAACATCACCTAACAGGATAAAACCACGCTGGCATCTTAGACATAAATGCAAGACTGAGTCATAAATGCAAACGTTAAAAGAAAATGATATTCCAACTGTTTACAATCGTGGCGTTTTTATTTGTTAGCTGTATGATACAAAGATGATTGAGTGTGTGAATGCAGCTGTAAACAGTCTCCACCTGGTGTTTATGGAGCCAATTCTTTAAGATTTTGGGAACTTAGAGGTTCTTATACGAAAAATCTTCCAAGACAAGGATTTTTTAAGTGCAAATGAATGAGCATCATTTTTGACAAACTGTTACTGACATCAACGCCTTCAAAATCACACCATTCGAAGCCACGCACACTAAGCGTCATATATCAGGAACTGACAATCGTGTCGATATAGGAAGAAAAAAGGCAGAGTGAAAGAGAATGCAAACAAAGTCAAATGACAATATTTACATCCTTAGGTATAAGTGCTTTTCAGCCCCATTCATTTTCTTTTATTATTTAAAACGAATACAGTAAGGTTTCAGCTGCTTTATATCAACTAAGAACAAAAAAAATGACATGAAGCTAAAGGTCTGTTTTAACATGGAGGCCCGCAGATTTTCTCTGATGATTCTCTCAATGACCTTGACGAGTTTTCTAACATCTGATGTATAAATGTAACTAATTAAAAAGCAAAAAAACAAACAGAAGACTAATTGTACATTTTTATCAGTAATACATCTGAATGGGTTGAATGCAAATCAAACCAATTTTTATATTGCTTTTAATGCATGTTTAGTCAATAGGGGGTTGGGTGCCTCCTCTGCTTTTTGGTTGTTTTTGCTGCAGCATTGCAAGGCTTTATATTCCAACCCAGAATCCAGCATAAGTGCTTTTATTTTGGAAGGCTGGAGAGCTACAGGGCCTTACCATGGATGTAAGAAAGGCCCATTATAGCTCTTTCCCCCCTCAAATAAATCAAAAATTTTCGATAATTTCAGAATTTGTCTTTTTCATTTATTGATTCAGTGACCTTCATCGCTACATTATTGATCAAAGTATCAAGAGATCATCAAGTCTTCATGTAAACCATAAACAGAATAAATCAACCTAATGGGTAAGATCAATGAACATGTCTTTGTTCAAAACAAAACAGAAAGGAAAAACTGCTGAAATTATATCTCATAATGGGTGCAAATTTAGGACAAAAATGTTTTGCAAACCAAAATATCCAGTTTTATAACACTGTAAAATAAAGCACTTAAGAAGGTAAAAGATTTTGTTTCGGATTTAGTTTTTTTTCCACCTGTTTTTGAAAAAAATTACTAGATACTTTTGTCCTAAAACGGAGAAGAGCGTTTTGGGCTAAATTCAGTCTTACATAGTAAAGACTGTAGAAATATAATAATAATCATATTTTGGCATAACTTTATTTTCCATCTCATTCGTACTCACAAAACAAAAGTTTAAAGTTTGGCATCAGCACCCGCAGCCACGTTTGTGCATTTCAAATGACACTACGCTCCACATGGGGTGAAACGAAATGAGCATTCAGTAGTTCTTATGATTATAAGGCAATTACACTTACCGGGATTACGTGGGATTAGGGAGTGTTGGATCCGATTGTGCAAATGCATGACATAGAAATGAGATAATAACAAGATGAAGGAACCCAGAATCTAAAATGAAAACATTTTCTTGCAGATGCTCGCATCCCTCTACATGTACACTGTAAACTTTGAGCTTTGATTCTCCCACTACAGTTCTGATACTACGGCTGACCACCTAATCCCACAAGGTGGTATTGTATAATCCTATGGGTAGCAAAATGGTATTATTTTCTTTGGCAGTAGTGGTTCTTTACAGCCATGGAAAGAGAAAAAATGCATTAAACTATTTTTTTTTTCCATTTTCACATTTTTAGGCAAGTCATGGTTCCATGTAGAACAACAGTTTAACTAATGCTAAGCTGAGCAAAGCCCATCAGCTTGATGTCATCTGGTATTTCAGATCCTTCCACCCCAGAAGCCTGTGAAGACACGGATTCAAGAATGTATTAAAGTAATCAAACTTGCGCAATTTAACAATCTAACCTAAACCTTCAAAGTGTTTATTGGGGTTTGATGACAAAAAACCAACAACTAAATACTAGATCAGTGGGAAGAACTTGACAGATTTTTTTTTTGTTTTGAGAGAAACTCACAACAAATAAGAGGAAAGTTAATCAACGAAAGCCTTAATGTTCTATTTGCTGCTTGCTACAAGACCATGAATGGAACACAGCAAACATGGGGAAAAGGTAGCTCTTTTCCAATAAGACCTAAACTATAAAGAGAAGACAATTTTCTTTCTTTTCTTTTTTGAAATTTCTACACTTGAAATTGAAAAAATATACATCAACACTTTAGTTGGAATTCTTTGTAGAAAAGTTGGGAGATTCTCTTTAAAATCCAATATGGCTACCATGCACATAAAACTCCAATGTAAAGGCTTTTTAAAAGGCTAATAGCATTTCTGATCATTGGTACTTTAGTAAGACCTCCATGTAAACAGTACTATATAGCTATATTTTTATTGAACATGTTGCACTGAAAGAGCAACAAGCACAGAAATAACGTATATTAGCTTATATTAGGAAAGGCAACTATATTTATACAGCCCAATTTAATACAATGACAATTCAAATCAATTTGCATGAACTGAACCAAAAATAAAAGCAGAATAAAAGAAAGATCAAAACATGTAAAACAAATAAAACCGTTGAAATATAAACTACAAATTATACCTCAGTTAACAGTTTAACTTCAACAGTTAAAGGCAGTTCTAAAGGAAAGGGTTTTTAACTTTAACTTAAAAGAACTCTGGGAGTTTATTCCAGAATAGTGGAGCATAGAAACTAAATGCTGCTTCTCCATGTTTGGTTCTAGTTCTGGGTGGACAGAGTAGGATGAAACTAGAAGACCTGAGTGGGCTGGGAGGTTGATACATTGATGACAAATATTATGTATTGAGGTGCTGATCCATTCAGTGATTTATAGACTAAGAGAAGGATTTTAAAGTCTATTCATTGAGGTACAGAGACACAGTGTAATGGTGTTCTCTACTTTCTTAGTTCTAGTCAGAACACGGGCAACAGCATTTTGGATCAGCTGCAGCTCTCTGATGGACTTTTTAGGCAAACCTGTGAAAAGGGTTTTTCTAGGTCCTGCTTTAATCATCCTCTGAAAGTTCAGGTCTGAATTCATCATGACACCAAGATTTCAGCCATACTTTTAGCCCATCAGTTAGAAATTCCCATTGGATTTTAAAAATTGGGACTTTAACAGGTTCACTGTGTTTGATGTAGCTGCATTAGGAGTGATGTTTATTCTATGTATCCTTAAAGACCAGAGAAAACACCAGTACCACAATGTCATTATCTAATATAGATACTGTGGAGAACAGTACATAGTATTTGCAAGAAGGTGCTTCTCATTAGTACAGTCACTGTTGGATTTAATTTCTATCTATGAACATCCAACAGTATATAAGTGTAAAAAAAAAAAAAAAAAGAAGAAGAAATCAGTGCAATGCATCATGATGAATCAGTCGGAAAGCTTAACAGATTTGTCCGGTTTGTCACTCTATTAGTATCATCTAAGGCAGAAAACTCCATGTTTGTGCAACATTTTCACCACATCGAATTATGACAGTTAAGTTTTAACAGCAGCAAGGTCCAGCAAAAAGCACGAGGTTTGATGTCTTATATCTTATTATTTGATTTGTTATTCTTATTTTTTAAAAATGAAAGTTATAGAACTATAAATTTACAGTCATTTACTGTTTATATATATATATATATATATATATATATATATATATATATATATATATATACGGTATATATGTTTTACTATTTTTCAAGGCTGCACTTTTAAAACTGATGAAATTGTCCAGAGAGCTATTCCAAATGAAAATTATTTTTGTTTTACACTTGACAAATAAATCTGTCTAAGTTATTCTCCTACTGTCTGGGAAAAAGAAAAAATAAGTAACAATACTGCAATAGTGCAACTCATAGTATGAAGATGTAAAAAAGGTTTTACTCACCAGTTTGAATGTTACATTTTTATGACCTTGAGGCTCATCGACAATCTTCTGCAAATTAGCAGCAACTAAAAGAGAAGCTATATTTCAGTACAATGAAATAAGAAAAACACAAGTGCATCTCTACACGGCATTGTGGCATCATTATGTTATGTCTTCATCAGTTCCTGTCCCTCACCTCCTGTTAAGTCTGTTCTGGAGTTTCTTGGATGTTTAATTTTGGAGTTGTATTTTGGCTGCATTAAATCTACAGGAAATCATCTCTGCCTCTGCATTTTAGCTACCAACTTTACATTTCCCTGACACCACTAGATAAGACTCCTACAAGTTTTTTTTTTCCTAATTTTAATTTAAAGAGTCATAGAGATATCCAGACTTCTCGTTCCAGAGTTTTTAGTAAGTTAACTGTGTGTTAACTTAAAATATACATGTTTATATTATAAATGTTGGTAAATGTTAATCTAAAATTGCACACTTTTCCAGAAGAACCCTGACGACACTAGACTCACTTTCTTAAAAACAACAGTAATGTTTATAGATTTGCAGGTTTTTACAAATTTTCCTGCTTCAAAATCTGACACCTTCTTCAGGTTGAGTTCAAACACTGATGTCGTAATTTAAAATTTGTGGAGAATACAGAGCAAAACAAAGTGAAAAAAGAACATATATGGATAAATAGAAATAACTGATATCTCTGGTAACAATATTTAATCCAAGTCAAATACTGATAATTTAATCTTTACTTAGAAATGCTAAGAAGTTCAAATGGCTAACACTAGACAGAAAACTCACCTATTACCAAGTCCCTCCCATCCACCAGACCTGCTGACACCAGCTCCTGGGACACTCCATCTGCTGTGTCTGAAAAAAATAAAATATTAGATGACAGCCACACACTGCTTCATCATTTTCAAACATGATGTCAAACTAGAACAACTTCTTTCTCTCTCAGTCAAAAGGTAACACAACAACTCTCCTTTGACCATTTCCGCTCTTTATGACTTTTTTGTCTGTGCTGCTCAGACAGGGGACCAGTTTTTATTTTACTGATTATCCTGCTCAACTAGCAGATGATGCAGTGCAGAGGGATGCATCTTGTGACAGTCATAAATAAAGGGGAACAAAAGGACACGACCACAATCCAAAATAACACAGTCAGTCTATAGCCTTGATTAATAAACAGCCTGAGAAAGGAAACAGTATTTACCTCTTCCTGGCATGAATTCAAAGCGGATGTCATTCAGCTCCTTCTTTGAATTTCTAAAGAGAACAAAGAAAAATAGAAACATGAAATAAAGAAAAAAACACATCTAAGATGTTGAGTTAAAAAGGCATACCTTAACCTTAATACCAAACTAATGGGAGTGCTAACATCTTCACAGGCTATTTCAATCTGTTCAAAAAGAAATAAAAATTTCAGTTTAACAGAAACTGAACATAAATATAGCAGTTATTCATATATACTGCATTAAAAAGACATCTTTTTCTCACTGTCTGACATAGATTTTGGAAGTGAGGAACATTAAAGAACATTATTACATTTGGAGGTAAAATCTGAAAAGTTCTACGAATAAGCAGCGATGCACGGGAGTGGCAGCATCATGAAGTGGAGTCAATGACCTTATTGATACCGCTGATTTAAGTAAAAATAGGCTTTAAGGATAATAAACCCAATGCTTTTAACTTGTCACAAAGTATTGATGTCAATCCAATAAATAAAAGAGGCTGAAAGCGGAAAAGGTGTTTAAGCAACACAGCCTACAAACCTATTTAATAAGTTCAAAAGCAGGAAATTATCAAATTCAGCTTATTGAAGGAAACCTAAAACCTTGATCCTGGTTACATCGTTTAAAGGCAAAGTTACAAAAATAGCCAGGAAATACAAACTCCTGAATTAGCAGGAAAATATTAAAACAAATAGTTCAAATAGATCAAACTATTTAAAATGACTGAAAACTGAAATATAAATGTGACTTTTTTTAGGTTTCAATTGTTTTTTTGTTCCCTACAGAATTTATAAGTCAAGTCTCAACATAACTTAAAGTTCTAAAAAAAATAAATAAATAAAAAACATGAAGATTTCTGTTAGCAGAGAATGAAGTTCTAATGTGAAACTGAGAGTAGTGACCTGAGTGGGCACGACAGCAGCAGCAGGAACACTGGGTGGCGGCGATCCAGCCTGGGCAGAGGGGTGAGTGTTGACTTGCGTGGGCTGCAGGCAGGGTTGGCTTGCAGCCTGAGGTAGTTCAGCCTGACCTTGGGACACTGCCTGGAGGTGACTACTTAAAGGCTCAGGAGTCTGGAAAAGCTGAAAGAAACTCTTCTGGTTCAACCTCAGCGAAACATTTCAAGAACCAAAAATCTTAAAACTGAAAGTATTTGCTTTGTCAGACAAAAAGTGAAGATTTGCTCCTTTATTTGCCAGTTCAATCATCCATTAGTCATATAAACAAGGATTAAACCTACCTCTGAATTTTGAGAAATTTCCTTAACTCTTGGTGACTGTTGAAGACAGAAAGAGACTTCAGGGACTTTCAAAAAGACAATGATTGAAAAACAAACTGCATCTTTGCAGTGATCACATTAAAATGGCTCACTCGTTTACGTTCCTCACAGATCTGTCCAGTGAGTTCAGACTTTTCTAACAAAATGTATTGTGGGGAACATAGATTTTATTTACAAATATTAAACACTTTCAGATTTCAATGGGAGACCTGAGAACCCTGTTTGACTGAGTGTGGTCCCTCTCCAAATACGTGAATGAATGATAAACAGAGAGACTCTTGTTAAGACCTAATGTGTCTGATGTAAACAAAGAGATGAGGTCCAGTGGTTTTTGATCTTGAACAGGTAACTGGTTGATTTTGTTAACTAGAATCTTCCACTTTATTTTTGTAGATAAACACATCAACCCACCACAATATGAAATATTCCAGTCAGAAGTATTGGGTCCATGTCATGCCAGAACAAGGAGCCATGCTGAGAACTAAATGGCAGGCAGAAGAGTGTTTAGCATTATGCCTGACCAAGATTATCTTTAATCTCTCTGATGCTTTCAAACCCAAAATAACTTCATCAAATCAATTGTGCATTTTAAAACTAGAAATATCTACAGAGTTGTTTTAATGTTGTAATCAATGTATAACAAGAGTACAATTGAGAAGTAAACGAGTGAAGACACATCTCATAGAGTACACTTAGTAAGAGAAGCAGGAAAGAAGAAATAAATGAGATTAAAAAGTAATGGATACAGTTCCAAATTGATTTTCTGAACAAAAAGTCAAGTTTAACCCTTGAGGCACCTAAAGGCCCAAAATTTGCTGAATTTTTCTAACTCAACTTATGACCACGTATTTATTCATATAATTATAGTCACATATTATGTTTTTTATGTTAAAAAATCTGGATGGAAGTAGCTGAAAAGAATAAGAAGCATTTCAAAGCCTATAAAAACATTGAAATTTGACTGTTTTATTAAAAGCTACTTTTCTGAAGTAACTACCCTTAAAAGGTGCCCCAAGGGTTTTTTTTTTTTTTTTATGAAATAAATCAAGCAAAAAAGCATGACGGTTAAATGAAGGCAAACTGACTGCTGATCAGCAGAGGGATCTGCTTTCTGATCCAATACCTGCTCAGAGGCAATTAGCTTAATCCACTGATTTCCATTTATTCACTGGATTACTGATTGCCCATTGGTAGTACGGGGGTTAAAGTGAAGCCACCGGCCGCCATATTGGTACTCCCTAATTAGACCAGTCTCAATGTAAACAGTACGTGCGCTACAGCATCGAACAATGATGATGCTCTCATTTTCAGGGGGACTTAAGACTTTTAAAATAAAGTTAAATTCATCACTTTCACACACAATTGCTGTTTCATAGCATAAGTTAATTACTTCTAAAAAAAAATAGGCACATTACATTGCATAAAGTCATGAAGTCTCTAAATCATGTAATATCACATATGCAAATCCATCACAACAAAATGAATGTGTTAATGGAGCATAATAATACAGATGTGCCAAAAGTGCTAAATTGAAGATGTACATGTAATATACATGTATTAATTACGCATGATATACATATCTCCATTACTTGTAGAAATATTTTGCATGTTACATTGATAGAAAAAAACAAGGCAGGAATTTTACCCATATATATATATATTATATATAAATATATATGTTTATAAAGCAATGTATTTCAGCAGTATTTTTCAAATGAGATATACAACAAACAATACAGGAATGATGGCATCATCCGCTTAAGAATTACTACATTTACATTTCATAATGAATTACTTTCTATTTTCTAACGTGAGACACAATGTCATTGGCTAACTCAGTCAATATCTTCATGTCAGTCCAAAATAGCCAGACTAATGTTACGCTACATACTATAATATAGACGTCGGCGTATATATGGATTTTCTTGGTTAGCACATCCGCGATCAGTGAAATTACCTGTGAAACGGCTTCCCAAAGCCGGCAAAGTGCTTGTTCTTACAGCCAAATTCAAAACACTAAAGCATTTTTACTGCTTGTGTCCGTGGGAGAGGGGAGTACCAGCATGGCGGACTTCACTTTTTCCAGGAAATCAGCAATCCAGTGACTAAATAGAGATCAGTGGCTTAATCTTAATGCTAAATGCGTTGTTTTCATCTGTGAGCATCCAGTTAAACAAGCATAAGCACCTTTACACCAATATTACAAACATTAATCCCACATAGATGGTTAAAGTTCAGTGTGCCGACATGTAACC
The DNA here is from genome assembly GCF_000732505.1 of Cyprinodon variegatus. Lineage (NCBI taxonomy): Eukaryota > Metazoa > Chordata > Actinopteri > Cyprinodontiformes > Cyprinodontidae > Cyprinodon > Cyprinodon variegatus. The sequence goes on from NW_015151490.1 coordinate 129,183, forward strand.
ACTAAACAAAAAAAAAAACAGGTTGGATTGGGATTCAAAAGCTCAGAGGTCAGTTTCCTTTTTGAGAATCATCGCAAAGGAGATCAGTGATTTGATACCAATATTAAATTGTGGCAGTGTAGTAAAAAAAGGGTTAAAAGAGAAAAGAAATTGAAATACAGATGGCTTCCAGGACTGAAATCTCTCCCAGGCAAAGTTTTTAATCTAACCTATACTATCAAATTAAAACGGGTTAAAATGTAAACCTGGTGGTATTAAAAATGAATCCAGATGGTTTATTTTAATTGCTGAATTCAATAAAAATACCTTTCAGAATTTTTACAAACCTCAAATTCCTTCTTGGCCTTTAAAACTCTCGCGGTTTGGCTGCAGTTTCTTAGTAAGACCCGTTTGTCCAGCTGTAGCTAAACTGCAGTCTGACTCCATTTAAACAGCTAACTTTGACGAAATATGAGAACAACCATATAGAATGATGCCTTTCATGCAAAACTATTTGATCTGGTTTTTCTGAAGCTATTATTTAAAAAAAAAAAGTTTTTACTGACATAAACAATATGGCTTCCATTTAGATGCAAAGAAAAGGCCATTTTCAAGCAAATATATTTGCGGTGATAGTGGAGAATCAGGGGGAAAGAAAGCCTGTCTGATTGCAAAAATAGAAAAAGAAATGCAGAAACCTAGAATAATAAATATTTTGGGCCACCTCATATGCTTTTCTTTAGATTACTTTTTTTTTTATACACTCAGCACTCTTTAATGCGCCGAGTTAGGACAGTTTACAAAATGAAATGATATCCAGATTGAGCATGCTTGCTGTGCTTTGATTAATACCTTTCTTACCCGTTAGAAGGATGTTTATTTTTTAATATATCAGAATCTGTGCTGTATTCTGTCCAATAACAATTGATGGATTAAATGCTGTTCTGTTAGGTGTTCAGAGTTTAGAATTTTTGTTTATAACCGAACCAACCTTGCTTTCAGTTTCTCCAAAACATGAAACATGAGCAGTCCTGCTTTTCTAGCTATTCACTTAGTAATCAGAAAACATTTTTCAGAGCAAGTAGGGCGAAATACTCTGACTTTTATTAGTAATTTGTATAACTTTGCCATTACGTGCTATTTTGTGTTTGCATTCTACCTTAAACCTAAATAAAATACACTGGATTTTTTTTTTTGTGGAAAGCAAAAGGGTTTAAGCAGTACAAACACTTTTGCAAATTAAAATCCCTGCAGAGCTCTCTGACACTAATGAGAATTAACTGCCTTTCCAGTGCTTCCTAGCTGTGGAGCATGGGAGAGCCAACAGGTGAGAGTCCTTCCTTGTTAGGGGAGCGCCATCTGTATTTCAGTGACAAGTGAACAACCCTGGATGAAGGCAGCTCGAGCGGGTGGGAGAAGCGCACTTGTCGCCTCAGGGCACTAACAGGCTTCACCTGCTGCTCCTTTACATCAGACACAACATACAGAGAGATTCAGTGAGACAACGGACCAACATCATGCTAAACAGAGACAGGGAGGACACTTTCATCAAAGAGCAGTGATTAAGAGACGTGACGTGTGGACTATTACAAAGGGTTAATGTCTGCATGTGCTGGAGAAGCAGGTGGGTTTCTCACTCTTAAAGCTGCAACAGCTAGTCTGCCTTCCTCGCTTTCTTCATCGAGCTCGTCGTCGCTCCATTCCCATTCCCCATCCATCGTTTTATGGAGCCGCCCACTGGAACCAGGCACTCGTCGTACCTGAAATGTGTTTAACAACGCAACTGAGCTCATCTTCTTATTCTTGTAAAGCGCGAGCAGCAGATTTTTTTTGTTGTTGCTTCCCTTACCTTTTTTGATCTCTCTGTTATTGTTGGAGCCCTTTGGATCAACTTCTCATGCAAATATTCGTGGGTCTAAATGGAGCAAAAAACAGCGGAACAGATTCCAGTTAATAGAAGAAAATCCCAAACTTGCAGATCTTTAAAATATCTGGGTTTAACCAAAGTCAGCTTGCTTTAAAATAAGGATAAAGCCTGACATCTACTGTTCACACAGGCATTTGCAGTTTAGATTTACATCCAACAATATCCAGGTTGTATTTGGACCGTGTGACTTGCTGAGTCAGAACTCTGGATGTTTTTATGGCTGTGATACAAACAGGAACTTGGTGCCGTTCTGCTTCCCTCTGATTTTGCCTGATCATTGACCAGAGGAATGTTTTTCCAAGATGTTTCCAAAAGCTGTGAAAGGGCCTTAAAATGTCACAACTCCCCAACTTGGTATTTTAATAAACGTCTTCTTAATGACAGAGACGAGCTTAAAAGACAACAAGAAATTCATATGACTAAGAAAAACCCACATGCAAAACATGCCTATTCCACCCAGACAATACAGCCATTAATTATAGATATAATCACTGACTGACTGTAAAAGACTGATAGTATCATATTTTATCACTAAACACGTTCATTCATCATGTTGAAATCCACATCTGTGCTCCTGCAACAACATAACACTGATGCAAGCAGGGACCACAGTTAGCAAGAATTACGAATTCAGTAGTTAAAATGAGTTGAGCCATGACAGGTATGTTTCCATTTTGCCTTTGACCACTACCAACCAGATAAACCTTTGCCTGTTTGAAAGTCTGATTTCTTATCTGCTCTGGCTCCTGAAGACAGGAGATGATGGGAGGTATTGCCCCGGTAAGGATGCAGACTGACTTCTGGAGCGGTCAGAAGAGGCAATATGCAGCTGAGGGACAAAACCACTACACACAAACGCACATGTGGTTGTGGGACTGACATGCAGAAACCATTTTAGGGGATAGTTATAGCAGAGAAGTGAACACCCCTTTTGGTGTGATTTGCAAAAAAATATTCCTGGCTTAAGCCCTGAAATGCTGATACGGAGTCCTTCCTCTCCACTATCCCTCAGGATGAAGAATCGCTGCAATCAACCTCAGCAACTTGACATAACCGGCTGGACCTCCATCAATCCCCACATATAATCCTGACATTATTCGATCAGTTCAATATGATTGCATTATTCTACAACAGAATGAAGTGGGGAGATTAGTTTGCTTTGGAAGAAAAAACGGTTCATTTGAGCCTAACTTTTGCCAAACATTCTAAATAAAAGACTATAACACAAAAATAAATAAATAAACACAGTTGAACATAAAAACTTACCTTTGCTTTCTGAAAGAATTTATGCTTCAATAATTCTGATGATGTTGGCCTGAAAAAAAAAACAAAAAAACATGAGGATTAGAACTATTGGCAGCGCTGTACAACTATACTATACATTTTATACTGTCTATAAGACAGTATAAAATGACTCATTGTTGCAAGACTATTATTAAAAGATGTTTTTATTTTCATACACATGCTAAAGAAAACAGTTTTTGTTAACTAAAGTGCCACATTCTGCATCATGAAGCAGCTTAACAGAGAGCCCCTCTGTGGAAGCTGCTGTAGAGAAATATGTTGCTGTAGAGTTTATCACAAGACCGTGCACCTTTTCTCTGGTTCCTTCTGTAGACACAGGGAGATCATCTTCCTGAAAGATTTGCCATATTTTTTTACCATCTCCTTATCTGTCACACCAGTCTCCAGACATGGTGGGTCATTCTGCAGCGTCAGCATCAAGACCTGAAAACAGCAAAAAAGTAAATATATATATATATAGCACTGATCTCCTGTTTTTCTATTTATTTATCTATTTTTAAGAAATAACACGTTTTCTGACCTTCATTGGTGGGTATTTGTGATAAGGTGCAGCTCCAGTGGCTAGCTCAATAGCTGTGATTCCAAAACTCCAAATATCTGCTTTGAAATCATAACCCCTCACCTAAAGAAGACAAATAATGAACACAATTACAACTGGGAGGGGGAAAAAAACTCCAGACATTTAAAAAAATACACCAAATAAGCCAGGGTAAGGATTTGCTAATCCAGCAAATCCGTATATAAATACACTGAGAGCATCAAATACTTTCAGTAAATATTTTCCTGGTTTAGAAAAATAATCTGGTGGCAAAAACATCTTATTGAATTTGGGGCTGTATAAAAAAAAGAGAATCTTGGAATCGCTTGGAAAGTAAAGATGGCAAATATTTTCACATTAATAAGGAAAAACAGGTGAAATAAACTGGGAATTAAATATCTTAACATAACTACTACAAACACTTTAGTGAAAGGTCTTGTATTCTCCAGTTAAAAAAATGTGCAAATGTAAACTGCTTAGTGTAACAGCATAGCTTTGTATGGAAATATTAGACACAATGTGAAACAAACAAATTGATTAGTTAAGATCCAGAACTGCAAAAGAATCAGAGTCCATCAGAGGAGAAAGGAACAACATTCCCGCCTAAAACCAGTCTCCTCATTTAGTAGAACTCTGTAAACAATTGTTGGCAGAAATTAGGATTTTCCTAACCTGATAAACCAGACTAAATGTGAGATTAAATGTGTAATTTAGTTTGGCCCCAATAAATGAGACATCAGAAAATTGTTGATGAGAACAACCCGTTGTCTTTCAAACCATGTCTGTGCCTATTGGCCAACGCTCTGACCAATTAGCGCAAAAGACTGACGTAGTAAGCTCAACAGAAAGCTGGTGTGGGAGTGTTAACAAACAATGTCAAATTCGTCTAATCCTTCCAAAGCTGAGTCAAACGAGAACTGTTCAATAGTTGTTGCCATCTTCCTTGTTGTCCTTTCACCAGCATCGCGCAGCTTTGTCGTCACGCCCTCAAAACCCCGCCCACTTCGCATCCAAAAACTCAAAACACATCTCTGCGTTGTGATTGGCCTGCCAGTTGTAGGGCCTGGGGCATTAATCGAAGCTAGACCAAACTCGTACGCAAAAAATTTTTTTGGCTGCTGGCTAGTGTCTGGGGCTAGTTTACTAGGCTAAGATTTTCCACAAAGGTAACAATTTCTCCCTTCTTATAAAAGTGTTTTATGTTTTAGTTCAAATCATTATTTCCTTTATTTACTATTTCTAAAGACAGGGTGTGTTCTTCTTCAAAAAACAAATAAACCAAACAAAAAAAACAAAATACTTTTACAACATAAGTTATTTTATTTAATCTTATCAGCTAAATATTGTATTACCAAATGAAAAGTGATTTTCAGGTAATTTAATGCTTAATTTATGGGTGTTTTAGTTCCTGATAATGAGTTTTCTGTTCCATTTAGGACAGCACTGACCTGCTCCATGACCTCTGGCGCCATCCAGCATGGCGTTCCCACAAACGTCTTGCGCACTTTGTTTCGGGTCATGTCACCACCTGTGGCTAAAAAGGCACTGACGCCAAAGTCTGGGGATCAGGGAGAGAGAAGAAAAAAACTAAACAGAAAGGAAGACCAAAATAGACAGGAAGTGTTAGTTTTGTCATGACAGGTACATTTTTTTCTACGTGCATAAATATTCATTACAGATACCAAAATTGCCGGGAGGAAGGAAAACAAGAGGCAGTCGGATGAAAAATGTTTTTGCTTGGAAAACAATACCTGCAATCTGCACGGAACCATCATCTCCAAGGAGAATGTTTCCAGCCTTGAGATCTCTGCAAAAATAAGAAATATAAAATTTGAACATAAGTCTTACAGAAAGCCAGCATTTGGTTAGAGCTGACCAAATTTTTTGGGGTATTTAAATTGGTAACTTAGCTCCAGGCTCCTACCCTCACATTTCATTCTGTCTTTCTTGGGGCTATAATATACATGCGTGGTCTGCACTTAATTTGTTTATCCCTGCTCTGCTTCCCTTGTTGGTGATAAGAAGATTCAGGCAGAGACAACTGTCTGCCACACACATTGAATACTGCCATCTCCCCTGCCAGACAGCGTTGCCATAGCGACAGACTTTTAGAGACAGAGACGGCGGGTCAGCCTAAAGCCGGAGATGTATGCGTGAGGATGGCAGTCACCGTTTCTCAACCATCTTATTGACGTTATAAAACAAAAGGAAGAAATATCACGCAAAGATGACACAGAACATAATATTTAAAGATTGCCTCAGCAACAACATATAGGTGATGTCAGAAAAATGAGACCTTAGACTGCTATAAACTATGGAGCAATTTCATGTTGCCACCAGAAGGGGGTGCTGGAGTAAAACAAATTCCTTCTGATTAAATGGAAGAATCAGTGCTTTGGGGGATCATTCCTGCACACATAGCTTAAATAAACTTTTAATTAAAGTAGAATATTATAGGAACTGTATTAAAATAGAAAATACATACAAACTGCATAGAGAGGTCATTTACTGGGGAGGTCTGAGTGTTTAGAAAGGATCAGATCCCAGTTTACAGGCTGCTTTACATTTAAGTGGAGAGGTTAATTTTGCTCAGGGCTTTAGGAAATTAGCACACAACCAACAAATCTCTAAGTGACAAGAGCAGGGACAGGCAACCACCAGAGGGACAAATTCAACACATGTGATGCATTAGTTTGTTTTCACAGCAGAAGACGGGAATCCCCATGTTAAGGAAGAGGAAAACTGGGGCAGGCAGAGCATGAAGCTGGGCAATAGCTATATGTACCTGCGCTTTTTATCTGCAGTTTATCCTCAGTAATCTGCTCAAAAAAAACATGCTGATTGTGTTCTACGTGTTTTGCAACTTTGATGAGCGTTTATGTCTAGACAAGTTTAATTACAAAGCTGTCACAATGATGATTTAATAAAGAACGGAGGTTTGGATGAATGATAAATGAAAATTAAAAAGAAAAAACTTCATTGCAAGTGGTTTCTAAAACCACAGATAGATCTGTGCAACAGACCTCTGAGCTGTAAATGGTTTCAGAGTGTTAGTCTGTCACTTTGGTGCTGGGTGATACCAGGCTGCATTATCTTCCTGCTTTTTGCACTCTCTGGATATTCGGCCCTCTGCAACAAGTACAACCCAAATACAGGGCATCGGGTTATTTAGGAAGCTGCTTCAAAAAAAAGGGTTTGAAGAGGAAACATCCTACAGTTTAAAGGCATTTCTGGGGTCAGATAATGCTTAACAAAACAAAGTATAGATAAATTAATGAAACTTAAAGTTATATTCTAACAGTTTTCAGCTTGCCCTGAATACATTTTAAATAAATGAAAAATAGCGATATAGAGACTGGAGGAACCTTTTTGTTTAAATCTAAATGACTGGTGATAAAATGAAAAACAAATCTTTTCTCCAAACAGTGGAATAACCCGAAGGCTGTATGTGAATGACAGCCAAAGGTAGCTTTTTAGTAGTGGTGAGGTGCTATTCAAAGAGACCATTTTCTGAACATGGATGGAGAACAAAGCTTCAGTTTAAACCAGGCGTCTCAGGCTCAAATCTTTGAAGCTACCTTTATGTACACACCTGATTTAAATGGTTAAACTACTTCACAGGCAGTCAAGCTCTGCAAAGCTTTGCTGATAACCCAACATCAGAGTCAGGAGTGTTGATACTCGAGTACTGATGTTTGAACCAACCGTTTCAACTGTTGTCCAAGAAGATAAGAATGAATTCTAAGTGGGATCATTTCATACAACAATGATCGGATATAAAAATGCTAAAACAGCATAAAGGACTGTTAATTTCAATGGCCGTATCTTTGATCATTAAGGCTATCTCTAATTTAGATGATATGTAATAAAATCTACATATATAAAGACATCCTGAGATAATTTATAAAGCATGTAAGTTTCCTAAAAATCTGCATAAATATATACACATTTCTTTTAGCATATTTATTGGTTCTGCTCATATTAATCAACCAATATATCACCACTGTAAATTTAATTAATGCAATTGAAATGTTTGATCCTAATATCTTTTGCTTAGTACAAACAATACATACATAACATAATAATGTACTAATAATAATGTATATTGAAGAACCCAGGGAATGTTGCTGAGGCTGCACTAAATCAGTCTTAAGCATCAATTTATGCACGACTGTATGGTCAGTGAAACATCCACTGACGAAACATCCATCCATCCAGATTTCTCCCTTTCTAACTTTCTTCCCTTTCATATAGGCTTGCGCGGTGAATCGTGCCGCCAGCGCTGTGCGGACTCGGAGATGCAGGGGAAACCGTATCTGATGGGGAAACGCAGCTCGATGTAACATCCATAAGTTTCACTTGTTTTGATTGTATTGCGCCTCCTGCTGTTGGTTAGTCAGAATGACAATTCTCCATGTATCACATGACTTTTGGCAGAAACTTACCGCTGAGTGTGAAGAATTTTCTCGTATGTGAGGAGAGGCTGTTTTCTACGCGAGCAGAGATCGTTTTGCACTCGGGGACAATTTACAAATTATATTTTAAGCGCAATGTTAGACTCCAGGTTTGTAAAACAAATTTTTGTGTGTGTGCAACATTTAAGGACAGTTTGAAAAAAAAGTTTTATTTGTGTGTGACATTAGATGAGAGTTTGTAACACACACAAGTTTTATTTGGGAACAATAAGATTTATTTGAGTGCAACATGTTTGTTTGTGAGTGATAAGATTTGTTTGTGTTAAACATGCTTCATGCATTTGCGTGCGCGCAACATGCATTTTTGTACACAACGTTTTGGCAGAAAAATCACCCCATAATTCATCAAGCAAAAGCATAAAGTACTTGTAGGGAAGTTCTGAAGTTAAGATTAACTTGGATTTATTGACCACAGTTTTTTAATCCATTTTTTTTTTTATTATTATTAATCTTTTTTAGACCATCCAGTGCAAGGGCAATATGTGTCTTTACAGCCTGTTAAAATTACTTTCAAGAAAATGTATATTTCAGATACAAACTGCTATTTTAAGGTGCATCTCTGCTTTAAGATCCTTTATCATCATATATGGGGAAAAAACAATCTATGAGGAGTGATCAATGCAATCTTTGTGCCCTCATTTAAAAGCCATAGACGCCATGGTTCACTGCAGCAGATCGTAATGCTCTGAGAAAGGCTGCAGAGTGCAGGCATTCATTAACATTCACACAAGACGAAGAGGAGGATGGAGGAGGAGGTTCGCTGACACAGTGCACCATATAAGTTCAAGATAAAGCCTCACTAGATGAGTAGGAAAAACAATCCTATAACTCTGCTTTAAATTGCCTTAACAATCACTGTTACACTGACTTGATTTTAATGTGCAGAGGCAAATTAAATCAAAATCTTCCATTTTCTTTCTGAAATAGGGAAGTGGATATTGAACAGTACACAAATCCTGCCCTCATAAAGTTATGACATACTGATATATTAGCCGGCTAGCAGCCAGGTGGGAACAGCCATGGTATGAAACTGTCTAGGAGATTTATCATTTTCATCTGGCAGCCATGCACCTTGCAGCACCAATGGGTCAACTCCTAAGACATTACATCTCAGTGCCAGGCTCACTGTGTTCCTAACAGAGCTGTAAAAGAGGTTTTATTGGATGCTCTGTGGGCCATATATAGGAATAAAATAACCTTTTCCATCCTCACCCCTGTTTAAGAATACCCTTATGGCCCGCATATTATCTTTCCCCTGGAACTACATTTTGATAGCTTTTTCCGTACTGCTGAATTTCATTCCCATCGCTATTAACTGAGAAAATAGACACATCTAAAGCATGTCCTCTAACACACAGCAAATATCTCTCATTTGCTTTTCAAATCTCTTTTAGGCAGATTTCTCTACAAAATTAGTACTTTTTAAAATTTGGCACCTGCAAATGTTTTAATAGGATTGTATGCGTTGCATATAGTTACAAATGAGAGTTTTATGCATTTGTATTCAGCCCAGCTCTGTCAAGTTTCATTCCCATTACAGCTGGAAGCTATTTTTTTGTTTTTTTAAACTTCCCTTTCAACTACCGCTGCTCATCAAAAGACTGACACTTGTATCCTTATTTCATAGCCAAAAATAGCTTGCTTATAGTGAAATTAGATCTGGAGCATCTGGATACATATTTTTCAAGGTCTTCCTACAAACCTTAGAGTAGATCTACATCTGGGCTTTGGGTCAGTGTACTGCAGGAAGGTGAATATTCTCTCCAGCTCAAGTGTTTTGAATTTTTTTTCTTCTGGGATTGCCATGTATTTAGCTTGAATCATCTTCCTGTCATCTCTGTTCTTGTGAGGAACTCAATTGCCACATCATGATGCTGCCACCACTGTGTTTTGCATTGAGAATGGAGATACGCAACGTTAGTTTTCAGTCCCACACAGACCTTTGTATGCAGGCCAAAAATTTTCATGTTTTTATGTGACTGGAATCTGTTCCTACCAAAAGTCTGCTGTGTTCCTTACATGGTTTCAGGATAACTGTAAATGGAAGCTCTTACGGATATTTTTTAACATTGTTTCTTTACATGCTGCTCTTCTTTGGAGATTTGAATTTCAGAGTGAATGACTTGTACGAGTTTCACAACACATCACAATATTTTCCTGCAATATCAGTGACTAATGAAATAAGCAGTGACATTGGAGTAAGTTAAATTAAGCTCTAAAGTATTTTTAGAGCAGGAAGTGAATGCTTCTGAAATTGTTATATATTGCACTCAATAAGTCATGGTTCCTACTTTTAACTTTCTTTGTTTAATTCCAGGTAAAATTGAACAGTGGTTTTTGAAGGAGGCTTGTTTTACCTGATGTTTTATATGCACGGCAAAAAGTGATGCACATGTGTGAGTTTGCGCTTGTGAGAGGGAAAGTCCTTGTGCATTCGGCTTGTTTACCCCGGTCATCTGAGAGAGCAGTGCAGGCATCAGGCAATGTGTTTGGACCTCTGCATTCAGCTGAAGCTACAAAAATAAAGAATCTTTTGGCTTAAAGCACCTAATAAAAATAAGTGATTGTGTGTACAGTATGTAATCACTGGTCCGTGTACTGTTGGGGTTTTAACGAAGGACAGCTGCACATATAATGGGTCTGGTCTCGGTTCTGTGTGCTACAGGTGTGGGTGGATAGGGGTTCAAAAAATATCTGAAGTCATCTTAAATCATTATAGAACTGATGTTTGTTGATGTATGAAATAATGCTAGCATCAGCACTTTTGCAAGACTGCAATTTAAATTCAAAATTCCAGTTCAGGTGTGAAGGGGAGACTTTTTTTAACTGGAAAAGAAATCTGGCATTTCTCATGTGATATAATGTTCACCTGTTGTAAACATTTCGGTCCCTGGTAAAGACTTTCCAAGCTGCTGAGAATAAGGAGGTGGAACGCTTCACGGTCTTGTGGTAAATGCCTGCAGCCGAGTCTAAACCTCGGTCAGTGAGGCTCTAATTGCTTTTCAGCTGTCCGGTGACGGGTGGAAGAAGTCGCGTGACATTTCCTTGCTCTCCTTGTTCTCATGGATCCACAGTCCCAGAGCCCTCTCCTCATCCTCTAGATCTCCAAATGACATTAAACACCCAGTGACACGTTCACTGAGACGGCCCCCTCCTCGGCAAGAACATACATTATTTTCCTTTCTATGGGACAACCTCAACTTTTCTTTCTCACGAATCACATTAGAGCCTGAGGATAAGATCTAATAAAGCCGCGATCTTCTGACATTTTTCTAATGAGTTCCTAAAAGGGCAACAACACGGCTGTTTTATTTTTGTCTATAATTGTTGTATTTGCCCCGAGGCCAGCTTATTGCCATAAACACAGATACACGGATCCAGAATCCGAAATTAACTTTTTGACTCACTGGCCAAGTGGATCGGAAGATGAAATTATTTACTGGCAAAGCATATTTTTTCAGGCCAGAAAATAACATTATTTCATTTATTTTAAGGAACATATTATTTCACTAAGATGATATGTTAAACATAAACAAAGTTGCAGCAAAAGGTAATAAAAGCTGTAAATTGGAATTTAACATCGAAAAAAGTGCGAATGCAAAATACTTTTATTTGATAAAGTGCCCATAGATAAAATCATTCAAAAGATGGCAAACTATTTTCATTTATTATATTGTCTAATAAAAAAGTGTTGCCTTTCCTCCAAATTAGAACAGGATTTTTTTCCTTTATTCAACAAATGATAGATCATATCCAACACCTCTTATGGTGGGGGAGCTGCCTCATGTTAAAGTTGGTTTAATTACCCATAAATCAATGTTTTTGCACCATACTTAAGGAGCAACAGAGCCAGAAGATTTAATCTCCTCCATAACCCTTATATTAGTTTTCTTTTACTGCTGCAAAGGGCCTACCTGTGGATTTGCCCGTTCTTGTGTAGGTACTCCAATCCCTCGAGCACGTCTTTCAACACGGTGGCTATGCTGGCCTCGTCCAGGACGCCGTTCTTGTGCTCGCCGCGTGAGATAATGTGCTTGATCACATCCAGCACTGAACCTAGCAAACAGACAAGACAAAAATATGGCTAAAAATTTGGAAACATGTGTTTTTCTTGGATTAAATTGCTGAATAGACTTTTAAAATGAAAAAAAATATACATCAATGAGAGATGAAAAAGTCATTTAAGATGACTCAGAAGATTAATCCATAATCTTGTCGTAAAAATTCGATTTGAGATTGACAAAACTGCCCTCTCCCACATTCCAAGTAATCTGATTATTTAGGAGGAAAAACTTTTGACCTTTTCATTGTAAACAGCTTTGTAACTTTTCCATTTGGACATGATAAAAAGAAAAAGATCGAAACACATTTTCATACATTTTGCTAAAGGCTAAATTCAATTGTAAACACCTTCTTTTCTGCTGACATTAAAATCTTAACTTTGGCCCTCAAAGCAAAACAATCATCATATTTATGCTTCCAAATTTGGAAATTATAAGTGATTATCAACTAATGAAAAATATTTTATCGAGATTATGGTAGATATGCCAACAGAACAGCATCCATCCAGCAAACTTCTTGGTTTATCATGTTTATTTACTGGTGTATAAAGATTCTATATTTTTGTTAATTTTTGTATGTACAGATTATGGTAAAAAACTGTGGAGGTGTTAAGGTTTCTAATTTCTACATTTGAGTTTATTATAACATCTTTATAATGAGATTATAACAAACAATGTTAAAAAGATAGAAATGAATGACATAAAATCTGCAGGGTTTCAGGTTAAAGTGATTACAAATCAAACTGGCGGCTTTGTCTTCCCTGAATGCAGAGTCAGGGGGTGGGGGGGGGGTCTCTGCTGACTAAACCTGGCCCAAAGAGACAGGTCACCACGTCTCTCCCAGTCTGGCTCCAGCGTCACAAAGGAGAACTCACGCTGATAAGTCCGTTTGCCAATTCTTTTGTGCACCTTTCCAAGCAAACAAATGGGAGCCCTCTGATGAGAGGTCCATTATTTGCATTTGGTTTGACAGAAAAGTGTGCGACATAGTTGAATACAGACAAAGCAGAGAAGTTGAAATGAATGTGACTTGCTTGACAAGCTTTATTGTTCACCAGTAAGACAACTGCATCAACATCACACTGCTGCTCCATCTGTCTGCCTCTCTTTTGTGCACAGGTTTAGCTACAGCACAGCTAAACAGGACCTGGAAATGGTCCAGAGGTGAAAAAAAAAAATAACTCCCAGGAAAATAGCAATGTCTGGCTCAGTGTTTAAAGATCTGAACTTTCTTTAAATATTTTAGGATCTTTTTGCCTTACAGAGCTGCCATGCTACCTGGATAACAGTTAGTGTTACTGCAGAGCAGCAGAAAAACAAGAGGGACCAAAGGGGAGTTTAATGAATTCTTAATGATTTATCAACCACAATGCCAGAGACAAAGAGAGGCTGAGGAAATATTACAGTTTCCTGCAAACAGATCCCTTATCTTGCTCAGGTTCTGCTGATAAACCAAATTGTAAGTAATCAAAATGTGGAAGAACATGTTTAAAACTATTTATACAAATGTTTTACCTAGGGCCTTCTTTTTGTGCATATTTCCGTAGTAACCAACAGTAAAGGGTCAGAATGCTGTTCGGCATCTCATTCCTTTCTTAACCAGAATAAAGCTAAGAGGCGCCGGCATCAGTGCACATGAAGCCCCGATGTGTCACTCCATCTCCTGCTGCATCCATCATTCAAAAGATACCTAGATATTTAAACTCCTTCACTTGTGGCAGAGAGTGACGCCTTCTCATGTTCCAAAAATCTGTTTTTTATAGAAGAGAACCAGGCTTTTAGCTAGGAATATTTCATAGGGTGTACACCTTTATGTATCAAATCTTCAGGCTTTGGGTGGCTTAGGGGGGGTCCGGGGGTATTGTCACCCAGAAAATCTCTCTGAAACACCATTTCCTACATTTTAAGGTGGATTGCAACAAACGTTTTGTCTCCGTTACAACACTACTTTTGTCCTGCGTATGTGTGCCTCAGTAGATGTGGAATTTTATAAGGAAGACATGACATTTTTTTGTACAATATTATGTTTCGTGGATTAATTCAATCAATCTGAAAGTCGAATGCTACGTTCACACCTCGATTTGAGCAAAAAAAAAAAGCTGCTAAAATCAAAACGTTGCAGCTTCATTTTCACTAGACAGTCCACCTCAAAACGTCGTCTGTGCAGTCAGTTAATCGAGATTGCGATCCCGCCTTAAAACGCAGGTGCGCTGTCATTGGGAATCCCCAGCAGCAGCTGCCTCAAGCCTGATCACCTCATGGGGGTTTTCTGCTACTGTTTGTGGCAGCTGGTAGATGTCAAGTAGATGTAAATGTTTTTCAGGTATGTGGTACAAACTGCAGGTACCAGAATAACTAAAAGCCTGAAGAGAACTGTTTACAGTTCGTCTGAAACAGTGGTGGTTGTTTAGAAAGCACAGGGAATCTTTTCTGTCGTGGTGGAGCGACATACAAGAGAAACCATAGAAGAAAAACAGTTAAGAGGTTGCAAAACACTTGGAGTGGGAGTTGAGGTTCATCTTCCTTATATCCCTATAACGGCCAGCCTCTTAAATCTGCGAAATAATAGAAACACTTGGCTTCTATCCACTTTTGTTTAAAGTTTATGCAACTCTTTGGTGAATGAGAAATAAGATAACTGATGTTGTTAGCCATTTGATCTAGCCTTTTTTATAATTTCACACTAAAAAACAAGCATTAAAGGTATTTATGATTCATGCTGATACCATATTGCGTCCGTATCAGCGTCTGTCCGATTCGAAAGCTCTAATATCGTTATTGTGTCGGAAATAAAAAGGTTGCATCAGGAAACCCCTAATAAAAGCAAACAGACTGAATACACAATGCTTTCAGATCTGAGTGTGCAAAAACGTTCAAACCATGCATCATCTTGCTTTACTTTATAATAACACCTTACTTTTACTTGGCTTATCACAGAACCATTATTATACGTTTAAGTCTTTCAGCTGTAAGGGGACAAAATGTGAAAAGTATTCATGCTTTTACAGGGTACTGTAAATAAAGACCTATCCTGCTGGCCAAACACTTTTTTTTCTGACTGGCTGTAAACAAGCAGAGTCTCCTTTCCAGCGGCTGGCACCAGGAAATGTGCTCAGAAGCACACACAGCATGACGCAGGCTTTGGATTCTCACTAAATGCCAGCCTTGTCAGCCCTCTTCAAATTAAACTCATCTGATCGAACGTATCATGCCTCATTAGGTTGATTCAGCGAGCTGACACATACTGACGGGTTAACGGTGCAAAGGTCCATTCAGCATGGGTAAGGCAAGACACCCGTAAGACTAATTTGAAAGCTGCCTTTCTAAAACCCTTCAGGACGAGTTTATACAAATCACAGCAAGTAAATTAAGTCCTGACAGGGCAGAGCTCCAAAGAGCATGCAAATACTCCGGAAAATGCCAAATCATAGGTTCAGTTACACACAGGATTAGGCAAATATATCGCCGCCTTTGAATTTTAAACAAACTGCAACAGGGTAGAAGTTTGCCTCATATGGGAACATCACCTTCTAGCTGTTTTGTTCTTTTAAATAGAGCAGCAGCTGGGAGACAAAGGGAGAGGATGGGAGAATCGGGGGGGTGAGGAAGTAGATGAAGGACATGAAACCTGGTGCCAACTGCGCTGAAAGCTTTAGTGGAATGCCAAGTGAAGCTGTAGGAGGAAAGTGAGGGTGGGGCATTGGAGGAACTGCAGCAAGCCTGGAGGGTGTAAAAAATATCACTGTGGGCTCAGATTGAAGGAAGCCTCTATCGGAGCTGCATTCTTCGCTGGGTCAAAGTTTAAAAATGTTAATTTTTTTGATCAATTTAGGAGAATATTGTTGAGAATACAGCCAAACCACAGCCACAAACTGTGGTTACACAACATCTAACAGGTTTAAATCCTTGCTTCATGGTCTGTATAATTCTAAATTCCTCCTTAAAAAATAAACAGACCTTAAACATGTTTCTTTATTTAAAATCTGATTCCATGTTTTTCACTTTCCTTTTAATTATCATCTGGAGATAAAGAACCAGAAATGGAAAATAGTGTTAAACCACCTGTGACACATTTGCACATTTGGCTTCTTTACTCTGACTGGTCTGTCGCCAGTCAATGCAGATCAGACAAATAGAATGATTCTATTTACTGCCACATCTCCCTCTTTATGGTTCAACACAAGGTTATGGATCAGTGTGAACATCCGGACCTTTGCAGTTAGAGTTACTTTTACAGATCTAATCAAACGGCTGGTCCCCATTAAAGCTAACAGGTTGGAATTTTTACTTTATAAAGAGCAGAGGATTTCAATAAATTTTTATGGAACTGCTTTCAAAAAGCAATCCAACTAACATCTGTAGAAGGGGTGGCAGGTAAAGAGGACAGTACTTGATATCTCTAGGAAGTGTATGCATTTTGATCAGTCTCTATGGGGGAGATAATGACATAATCTCGGATAAAAATTCAAACAGTGCAGGGTTATGCAGTCCTCTTTTGAAATGCTTGATTTTGTGTTACTGTAACAAAGTTTTCCGTGGAAAGCTCAAGTACATCAGAAATAAGAATGCAGTCTGGTGCCATTCTCATAATAAAAAAAAAAAAAAAAAAAGACTTGGCATTGTCTGATCAACCGTTTGGCTGCTTAAAAAAAAAAATAAAAAAGCTGGGATGAGGGTTAAGGGTGGGCGCTTTCTTGTGCTTCATCAGCCCAGACAATCAGACAAGAGCTGCTCTCGTTCTAGTCTGGTATGCTCTACCCTGTGGAGTGATGCTCTATAAACTCAACCTCAATGAGGTCTGTTTCCATGGTAGACGTCGGCACGGCTATCGTTTAATTACTCCACTCAATAAAGCTCAACATCAAGAGCTTCTGTTTAACAGGGACGAGAGGGAACAAGGCCATCTTAAGTTGCGTCTGCCCCTGCTGCGAGGCTGGCTGTCTGCTCAAGCGTCGCTTGGCGGGCATGGCGCCCTGAGCCCAGCTGCAAGCAACTGCCCTCTGTGTAAGCCTGGCACACCACCTGGGCATGAGCCGTTAGAGCGGGACGCAGTCATCACAGACAGAGGCAGAGTCGTACAATGAGGGGCCTTGAACCTTTTGTTTTCTTTTTGTAGAGGTAGACTCACAAACTTTAAAAGTATTTTGTTGGATTAAATATGGCAGACCAAACTGTAGTATTGCATATGGACATGATTTTAGTTGTGCTTCATTATTATGCACTACTTTGCATTGCACTATGACATAAGAGAACAAAAACATACATTAAACTTTGTGCTTGGAACAAAAGCAAGTGGGTAAAAACCACAAGAGACAAGGCATCAATACTTGTGCAAGAGACTGCATTTTTAATACAGTACTGTATGCAAGATAAGAGAAAGACCTATCTGTACTAGCTCCAACAAATCTGGAAAATACACGCTGACAGAAAAACACAATTACAACAGGTGATGCTTTTTTTATTTTAATTCTATAAATAAAAGAGAAATAAAAAATGTAAGTAGATGTAAACGTCTGCTTTGGATGATCGGTACCTTATGGTGGCCTCCTCTTCGTGCTCCTTTTACTTGGTAATTGCAGCACTGCCACATGGTTGCCATGTGGGCTGTTATTACCTCTGCACTGTCATTAGCGCTGGAACGAGTTAAAGACCACAGAGAGCTGCAGCTCAGAGGGGAAAACAATGAAAATCTGTGGCGTCACAATCCCTGTATTAACAGGTAAATCACAGGCACCAAGTCCACCCGCTCCTCTGGGTGCCACCCCATCTTCACCAGAAGAATATCGAGAGGAATAACGACCAGCGAGATGAAACAAACCACCCTTATCCTGTTATTGAAATACATTTATTTTCCATCAGCACAATGCCCGTTTATAATCTTGCCACTTTGTTTGTGAAAGAAAGAGGTAAGGATTTTGGCAGATTAGCAGGGAAGGAAACTCTAAAGACAAATTGTATGCACTCACCCCCACTGAGCAGCTTCATAACCAGCCACAGTTCATCCTTCACAACAAAGGATGTGTAGTAAGAAACAATGTTGGGGTGGTGGCACTGGCTCATGGCCTGAATCTCTTTCTGTTGGAGGAAAAACAAAGCAATCCAAGTTAAAATGTATAACATGCTCCCTGCTACAGACAAGTCATTACTCCATTATTCACAAGTAATTCATATTTGGAGATTGCAACACTGATTTTAATGCAACGGAAAACACATATAGCTTTTGATTAGGCCTTATAATAAATCATTTATAATAAGAGAATAAAGATTGAAAAAGAAAAATCAGAGGGAATAGAATAGAAACCAAATGTAGATGCAGAAAAAGCTTGTTGCTAGATTGATATGAAGTCAGAGATAAAAAATAAAATAAAATAAAAATAAAACTCTGTCACTGCAATGCATGGGTATGCAGACACATAAAAAAACAAACTGCCAGAACTTGGCTCTTCAGACAGATTTAAAGCTTTGTTGTCGTCTGTGCCAGTACGTGGGTCGTCTCAGTGTCTGTGTGCCTGGAAAGCAGCAGAGCTGAGGTAATGCTGGCATAGCTGTCTAATTTATCACTTTATCAACACACTAAAAGTCGCTCAGGGAGAAACAAGCCTTTGAGACAGGAGATACAGTTGTTTTTTCAGCAAGAGGAAGACTGATCTAAAGGGGTTCATCTTTGGTTTGTGTGCTGGAATACTAAAAGGATAGTTATAATGACTAAACTAAAGCACAGAGGTGGAATGATGTAAATGTATATAGCAAAGAATCAGCTTGTTATTTTAATGCTGAAGGGAAGAGGGGGAGAGTATTTTATTACTTTTATCTTTTTTATGGTTTATAACTTTAAATAAATGTTTCCCTTTCACAAGTTTCTCACCACAGCTTCCTGGACAGGACTGCTTTGTAGGCCACGTTGCTCATAATGCCCAACGTGGGGTTAAAATATTTACTTAGTTCTCCTTAAGCCACTATAAAACAAATCTGCCGGCATGACCAAAACTTTTTGTTGATGTCTTGAGGTGTTTAACGATTATGCATTACATAATGTTCATTACTCATGAAGCTATTTTGTAATAGGCAATGGAAAGGACTTGTTTCACCTTAGAATGTCTATCCAGCTACAGTTAATGCCTGTTTCAAGCTGAAACGGTTAATTTCTCTAGGATATAAAACATACCTGATTTAGTGAGTCAAAAACCACAGCAGTGAAAGGGGAAATGTTCATATTAGGGAGTGTGGTTGCAAATCCAAGTCAGTATAAATCAATCCAAACACCTTTATAGATGAGCATTGTGTGTGGGAAATCTGACACTGTTGCTATCATGCAATAGATATTCACAGGTGTAATAATGGGTTGAAAAGAGAAAGAAAGTGAAAAAAGGAAAAACTTTCAGAAAAACTTGAGTAGCAAAGCGTATCTGTTTTATCAATCAGAAATTTTTTATTTCAACAGAAATTTCAGAAAGTTTTTTTCTTTTATCCCAGATCCGATTCATCTTTTCTTGATCCTTGTCGAATTTCAGGGTTTTTATTTAGTAATAACTTGAGCGTTAAAATCTTCTAGGTAAAACATGTTCCACAACAAAAGGAAAAAAAAAGAAAAACTGCCTGTAATATGTAGAGTTGTAATGTGTAAATTCAGCCATTACAGGTGGAGCCATTCAAGTCAGGGGAGTGGCTATATATATTTGTTTGGTAATATAATGATTTTTAATCATTACAAGTGCACCTTAAGTCTGAGAGGCATCCTATTTCTCCAGCTAAGCTTGTTAAAGCATCTGTCAATAGATGTCTCCAGATAAAACTGCTTGTAATCAAAGTCGGATACCCCATCAGCATAAATGCTTAGCTTACAAGTTGCACATTATCTGCAAAGCAGCTCTGCTGCAGAGTCATCACTATTAGAGCTGTGGGTCTCAGTCTGGCCCTTCAGTGAGAAACCCCTTCAGCAAGATGACTTCATGATGCAGAGTATGTTTAGCAGCACAAAAAAAAGATTTAAAGGCACCAACGGAGACAGGCCATGCTTTTTTTTCCATTCATGAACCCCAAACCCTCAGGACATTGAATGGGCGGCTCTATGAGACTGTGGACACAAAAAAATAAATATAGAATAACAGAAGGCACTTTAGGCTCAGTTAGCAGGGATGACACACATTTTACATTTGGAATAGATTCCTTTAGGATAAAACTGATTAAAAATGCAGCAATAATTATAAAAAAAGGCTAATTCTTTATTAAAATGTCCTCCCGCGCTATAATGCATGTTCACACACATCCTAATAGTTTTTTTATGTGTCTTTTTGTTGATGGTTGGGTGGTGCAATAACACTCTGAATAATAACCCAGGCATTTACAGCAGTTGTTCTTCCATTCATCCAAATTGAAAAGTAGACCAGCCACACCCCTCTGTCTCTGTCTCTGCAACCACACATCCTCACTGCAAACAGTTTCCTTAACTCCTCATTAAAATTATGGACTAAGAATCCTTCATTAACCTGTGTAATCTGACAGCCTGTGGACGCTACTGGGATAAAATAAATAGACCATCTGGGTCTTATTTCCATTGTCTTTTAAGACTCTGAGAAAACGTATGTTTAAAAAGAAAACAGCACTTGATTCACCTGTTACAGACCCAGTAGATCAACATTTGGGGGGGAAAAAAGTATGCATATAATATTATACTTATGTATAATAATATAGTAATATAGTATTATACTTATACTTCTAAAGCTTCTATTAGGCACCCAATGGGGTTGTGAATACGAGTCCTCTTTGTTGTTCTTCTTTAATCCTTTGAACAGGTAATATAAGATATTGTGAAATTCCACCCTTCCTTTATGAATTGACATTAACCCTTTAAAGCCCTGGACCATGAAATAAATGAAAGAAAATTATTATTTTTTTTATTTAGAGTTGTCATTGAACTCTGAAAAATGAAAAAATATATATATATATATTGAATAAGTTAAATTAGATCATTTATTTGAATCAATTTTGATACATTAGGCATTTCTGTAGAATAATATAGATGTTTCCTGTTCATTACATTTGTTTGATTGTGTAAGTTAGGGTTTTTAAGATCAGCAACATCAAACTGATGATGCAAAGTCCTCAAAAGCTCATGTATCAAATATGATACAATTGTTTTTAAAGGGTTAAATGACAAAAAAAAAAAAAAAAAACTTGGCTAAAGGGAAAATAAGCAATCTAAAGTGAAAGGAATTATAATTTTATATACCCATATGTCTTTAAGTTGAAGGACCATTCTACAACGTCATACAATAGATTTAGGTTAGAATAAGTTTCTGATCTACAAAAAAAATCTAAATTGAATAATAAAGAGCAGCACATTAACTTCTGTTTTTCTAAATAAATGAGTAGAAGTTTAAAATGAAATAAGGGGATGAATCAGTATTAAGCAAGCTGGACAGATTATAAGAAGAGTGAGGAATCAAGCCAATCTAAAAACGATAGAGATATCCGCGTCACTATTTTGGACACTGAGTCACAAATTTAAGAGACAAAAAAAGAAAAATCTTCTTTATTGTTTCAACAAATTATAATATCTCTGCTGAGCCAGCAGATTGGCGATAACATTAACAGAGTCAAAACAAGACCCTTAGCGTTTCTATAGCAGCGCTAGGATAATTTTTCTCCGCCTGAACAAAAATGTACATAATCTCTTTTTCCATTTTTCTTGTGGTCATCAGAATATTGTAAATGTAGGATTCCAGCTTAGAATGAAAATTTTATAAGAAATGCACTAAGGCATAAAGCAAGACAAATGGGAAATAAAACCTAAATGCCACTTTAACCGTGATCGCCGTTTCTAGTGAAGGCAAATGGACTGCAAACCTGAAAATATACTGCAGTGCTAGTTTAAAGGACTATAGATTATGATCATTTTTTTTCTTTACCATAATAAAGTTTTAAAAAAATTAATAAAAACAAAAAATTTGACACCTTGTAATAAAATATAATTATATAGGTTTTCCATCTGCTTTCACATTCAACCTGTATGAAGACAAAGAACATTGTGAGCTATTTTTCTACCCTCATATTTACACTGTAAAAAAATTACTATCTAAACCGTAGCTTTCAAAATGCAAAACAAAAATATTTTTAGAGACTTGTATTCATGATTCAATTGAGACGTGATCTCCAATGATCAAAACCAACCCAAAGCAATAACTAGCACCATGGTGAGTATACCTCCACATTAT
This sequence comes from Cyprinodon variegatus, assembly GCF_000732505.1. NCBI lineage: Eukaryota > Metazoa > Chordata > Actinopteri > Cyprinodontiformes > Cyprinodontidae > Cyprinodon > Cyprinodon variegatus. The sequence goes on from NW_015151490.1 coordinate 151,682, forward strand.
ACAGGGTTCCTACAGCATAAGGCAAGTTAAATTCAAGACTTTTTAATGCCAGTTGAAATAAAAATGTAAGACCAAATTCACAAGAAACACAAGAAAAACCAGCTTGCGACAACTTAACCCAAAGGTTAATTTTAACATAAACCACTGCACCAATGTTTCAAATTTTGAAAAGCTTCCCATTCAGGAAGAAAGCTAAAAACAAACAAATGACAGATATATTTTAACAATTATTTAACCGAATTCACAAACTTTGTTTTAGCAGGGAACAAAACAAATCAATTTTAAAGCCACAACATAACCATTGCCAAGTCTTTTTTGCAGCTATTTTTCTTTGTATCCTTTTCTTAGTATGTTTGATTTGGTGATAAGTGGAGGCGCTGCAGAGACAAGGGTGGAACAAAACGGAGAAATACCGGCTGTTTCTCGGTAACTTGATTTTGACGCTTTGTGTTTCATGGTTCGCATGTGCGACTCCACTGCCTTAATTCCCATCGTTCCGAGCTTGAATGGCTTCTTGCACAAAATACACTGTGCCTCATGTATGTTTTAGCCATGGAGAAAACTCTTGGCTGGAGCCAATTTTTCATTGCATTTACACTTGCTCATATTTTCCAGACAAAAAGTTAATGGTGCATCTACCAAATGTCCCGGCCGCAACAACGCTTTTATTGTTTCCGCTATCGGGACGGAAACAATAATGGCAAGCCATTTATTTATTTATTTTTTTTTAATAAAAAAAAAAAAAAAAGACAATTTTAACGTTTTTATTTAGATTACACAAATAAATCGTAATAAAAATAATCCTATTTATGATGTTTTAAAAATGAAGACCTACGAAAGACTGATTTAAGAAATTTTATTACCAATTAAGGCCTTAGTTTTATTTTGAAGAATTCAATGCCTTTTAAGACTTTTTAAGGATCCACGTGAACCCTTTTATAAATACAAAGTGGAAAGAGGACGAATAATTAGCAAAAAAATAAATACATGCTTTTTTAAAGAGTCAACATAATTCTAAAAAGGGGGGGGGGAACTATATGTGGGAATAAAGGTGCCAATTTTGAGGAAAATCCTTAAAAAAAAACTGAGATTTGGTTCTGCCAATTTTTTTTTTTTTTTTTTTAAACCATGTCCTTTAGTTTGTTAGGTATTTTTCTACTTATATTTGTAATTTAAAAGAACAGGGTAAGGACAAAGCGGAGCAGATTTAGGAGGAAGAAAAAAAACACTAAGAACCTCCTTGAGGTGGTTTTTTTTTAGTGGTCATGCTAAAGCTAAGCCCCTACCTAATCTTTCTCAATGTCCAGACGTCCATTCTACACAAACCAAAAGAAAATATTATCAGAGTTATCCCCCTCAACTAAAGCTCTATCTAAATGTAAACTAAAAGTCAAACATCTTTTTCTTTTAAATATCTGTTTTAGGGAGGAATATGTGTGCAATGTGGCTCTGTCCAATCTCAAAAACAGCTTAAACTGATCTGTTGCTCCGACAATTTGTTTTAACATATTCAAATGCTTTAGCTTTTGAGCTGGTTATCCCTTAATAAAAAATAAAAAATAGGATTACAAGTTCTATTTTTTCCCCAAGCAGCGTTCTTTAGATCAAGAAGCTGCAACTTCTGAGAACTTTGAAACTACACAGAAAATAAATGACCTATTGTAACATGCTGAATAGAGGCGCAGGGTCAAACTGGTGGCACAGAACCACAGAGATGATGCACACACACACACACACACACACACACACACACA
>NW_015151490.1:153699-173940 GCF_000732505.1 Cyprinodon variegatus
CACACACACACACACACACACACACACACACACACACACACACACACACACACACACACAGAGGCCCCTATAGAGGCAATATTACATCATCTCTGGTTACTCAGAGTGCCTCACATCCACATTTACTAAGATTCAACAGTGTCCACACATGCACACAAAAAACTATTAAAATTTTTAAGAAATTGCTGCACTGAAAAAAATAAACTATATGCAAAGACAAATGTTGCACAATTCTAATTTTCTTAAAAAATCTCAGTTATTATCTAGGATCCTAAATGCATTCAAAGAAAGTCCACAGGTTTTTAAATGCTAAGAGTATTCAGTGATTAAAAACAATCCTACAGCAAAGAAACAATGCAATATAAATCCATGTGATTCACCAAGAAAGTGTCACAACAAAGAAAATGACTGCCAGTAATAAGCCCCTGACCACTACTGATGCCGTTACCACATCCAACAGCATCAACTAGAAGTCGTCATGTGCTCCTGCAACACGAGTCTCCACTTGGCGCCAGGCAGCTGAATTTCGTCCCGGTAAAACGGCTGCTCCCAGCATCAGAAAAACAAACCCTCGCAGTAAACACTCAAGCAGAGCTGGCAACTCTAGCTGGCTCTGTGTTAGAGTTGGACCGTCTGATGAAGTTAAAGAATTAATGCAAAGTCATCAGTAGTCAAGGCAACCTTTGGCTCAGATTAGTCATTCAAAGGGCACCTGATGTGCTTCTGCTTTGCACTCATAAACAATCCTGATGCAAAATTGGTATTTAAGGTTGCATTTAACTCCCAATCTATAGAATTCAAGCCTGAACAAATAATCTAACAGAAATGAAGACTTGTGTAGCTAAAAATCTGATCAAAAATCAGTTTTAGTGTTTCTTTGAACTCCTTTTCAAAAATATCTAATATATACCTGCTGCACTTTATCTAAACAATCCTGCAGTGCCCTGCAAAAATATAATTCCTGTGGTGCTCCTTTTTACAGTTCACACAATCTTCAATGTGTCTGGTTTGAGTTGTAAAGTTCTAGACTAACAAGGGGCCTTGCATGACAGCAAAACTTTTCCATTGTTTTAAAAAATCTTCTAAAAATGAAAGCCTTTAATTTTGCTCAATTTGTACAGACTTCCAAAGTTATTGTTAGTCATACTTTATAGAGCGACTGAAAATTTTTAGAGGATTACTTTCGAACATTGCACATTTATACTGACCTTCTATCAAAATATAAGAACTTTTAAATTCCTAATAGGACTCAATAAACTTTGAGTAGCCTATTAAATTCTGTCTAGCTTTCCTATCAGCACAGAAGAAAGGCATTCCCAAAGCATGATGCTGTCACCACCGTGTCTCACTTTGGATATGGTCTGTACAGCAGGTAGTGGTTTTTTGCCATACGGTGCATACAGGACGACTCCTGCAAACTCTTCTCCAGCTCCTAAAGTGTTAACCTGTGCCAAACTCCTCCTGCTTTAGATGATGGATTAAGCAGTGCTCTGCAAGATGTTCAAGCTTGGAACATGGTTTCATAAACCAACCCTGCTTTAAATCTATCAACAGCTTTCTCCGTGACCTTTTCTCTGCATTCCTTAGTTTTCACGGTGATTTTTGCTCACTGATATGTCCCTAACAATATATGAAGCCAGAGCTACACAGAGGGGACTCTTTATACTAGATTTAAAGATAGTTAGTTGGACTTAATTTCATTTAGGGATGATAAAAAGGAAAGGAGTTGTGCATAAATGCATTCATACAATGCTTAAGCTGTTAATCTGTGTAAAGAAGATGTTTCTGTGTTGTTTTATTACATCAAAACCTGATAAAAAGAAAAAATTAAAGAAATGTGAATACTATTTCAAGGCATTATAACTACACAGGAAATATATAAGCCTAACCATGTTTCATTTTAAAGGAAGTGCCGACAACATCTGCTCCACTGAGTCACAGTGTCTGTTACACTCACTCACATGGAAAAACTACCAAAGCTGACCCAGAGAAATGATGTACTATTGCTTTCTTAGCATCAAAGAATTTCAGAGACAATGTTAAATACCTGCAGGCACTGTTAAAAACAAGCCTTCTGCAGTCTACTTTAAAGCTGACTTCTCAGATGGGACAATCTGCCTTCAATTTAGTGCATCCTGGCCTTTAAAGTGGGCACTGACTGTGCTGTGGAGCTGTGGGAGGAAACCACACGGAGGAAATCCGATCGCCCAGTACTCTGTGTGACCTCCTGCACCGAGAATCTGGGAGCGAAATTCCCCTGATTCATCCTGTATAATTCAAAGGGGGCTGGGGAAGGATTTAGTGTCGCCACTGAGTCCTGAGCAACCTGGCTGGCAGCTTCCTCAGGCCATGACCTTAGAAAGATGCTTACAGGCTTACACAATATTTATTTCCTGTTCCTGAAAAGGCCTGAAAAAGACATTAATAATCACTCTTCTAATCTAAGAGGTAAGTTACTACAAATACAGGATACTTTGGGAAATATAAATGACACCATCAGTTTATGAACTGGAGCTTAATACAAACATTGGATTCTTTTTTATGTCCTTTGGAGCTAAATCATTAGCTGCCTTGGCTATCAGTGAATTATGTGTTTAGCTGCAGTGCAAGACTGGATTAAACTGGCTGGTAAAAAGACGCAGCAAAGCAACTGTTCCAGCAGTTTCCTGGCTGTAAGTGGAGCCTTCTTTAAGAGAACAACTGGAATAGTGTCTAAAGTGACAGGATTGATTGGACATGTTCCCAGAGAAAATGAGTAATGAGAAGCAGGGGTAGAACAAATTCCACACACATGAAAAGAAGACAGAGCTGTTAAACTGAAACTTGCAAGAAGCAACATTTGACCACACAAACCGTACAAACTTGTAACTTACCAGGAGTTCATCCATACTGGTCTGGCACTTCTCTAGGTTGATGCGTTTGATGGCAACCTTCTCTTTTCTGGGTGTACAGTAGGCTGCCTGGACCACTGCTGTGGCTCCACTCCCTTTGAAAAGGAAAAAACTTATTAATCTTTAATTAATTGCATTTCAGCTCGTCTTTTAAAACAAGGTTAATCAAGATGTCCGAGAACTCGTAATAGATAAAGTATGATAATTCTCATGAAGTGTAGTTCGCAAAGTCTTATCCTGTGGCGGTCAATATTTGGCTCTTATTTTGAAGAACGAAATGAAGTACCCCAAATACAGCCCTGTTGTCTTTACCATAGGACTTATCTAAAAAAAAATGTAAAAATAAAGGATTAACGAAGCCTACACCACTTTGAAACAGTTGATGTGACAACCTCCAGTATGGGATTTAGAAAAAACAAAAAACAAATGCATATTTTTTTATAAGCATTTTCAGACTAAAACTGAGAAACAGCCTCCGATGATAGAAAACGTAGAAGATCAGGTAACATCCGATTAAAACTAAAGCTTATCCAGCCAATAATTATATAAATATTTTAAGTTAACATATTTTTCTAAAAGTGTCCCCTCTGACTTTGATTAAAAAAAAGCTAGAAGAATTAGGATTATCTTTCTTTTTTTGGCCATTTTTCAGTAGGTAATAGAAATTAGACTGATTATTATTAGATTTATGTAATTAACAGTATAAAATGATTTATTTAAGTCAATATATCCCATTTCTGATCAGGATCCAGAATCTATGTGCATCCTTGCGGAGAAAAATAAAGGTTTGGTCCTTCAAATAAACATAATTTTGGTCAATTGTCATCTTGTGAGATGAAATATATACCTAAAATAAATGTAGCATATTAAATCCCAAATAATGCTACAATAGCCTATAGCAGTATAACTATATGTATCTACAGTTATGCAGCTATAGGCTTAGACTGCCGGAGAACATAGGGACCACCAACTCTTAATTTTTCAGATTTATTCCATCTCTTTTTCTTAAGAATTTGTTAGTTCAACCCTAACTCCATATTCTCTCTGATTCTTCTCATCATAATAGCTTCATCTCTTCTGTTCTTCTGTGACAACGTCCAGGTAAAAAATATCAGCTGGGCTGCTGCCATCAACACTTTTATAGAAGATAGAGTTGGCCTGTTTTTCGTAGCCTTTTTTTCCCCTTGTTTCTCTCCTAGATATAGATATTGCTTCAGCTTTTACTGTAACTACATTTTTTGCAAGCAAGAAAACTGGCTCAGAGCTCTCGAATTGTTTCTTTACTAGACAGAGCCACCTAAGGAACTACTTTAAACTTAACTTTTCTAATAAAGAAATGATTTAAAGATGAATGCTTCCATGTTTTTTGTCTCTGCTTCCGTCTCCTTGAACCCCCAGTCAGGCTCAGCGGTAAGGCCGCACACTGAGCATGGTTCTGCTGGAAGTTTCTTCCTGTTAAAGTGGGGGGTTTGCTCTCCACTGTCACTGCATGCATTCTCGCTAAGAGGAACTGTTGTTGAATCAATGACTTGATGCAGTCAGTTGTTTTATCCTTGATAGAAAACCTAAATGATTTGTGTTGTGAATTGAATATAAATAAATGTTATTTAATTTATTAGCAGGAAGAAACAAGATGTTTGATTTGTAGTCATTACATGATCTTAGGAAGTTTTTATATTTTTCTTGCACCTTTTTTTCCCCTATAATTAACAGCTTTACATCATAAAAAAATTGGCAAAATACAAAAACTAGTTATTTGGAAAAGAGGGGAGAAAAGATGAAAATAACACCACGAAGTAGTAAAACACAAAAGCAGAATGTGACGCACAACAAGCATATGAAAGAAAGGAAAAATACCAGAGGGTACATTTAGAAACTAACTTACTTCTAATGCAGTGGATGCCTTGATGGTATTTCTGCATCCCTTATCGAATTGGATCTCTGTCTACATCAAAGACAGAATAACTGCTGCAAACAAAACCAAAGCTATATCCATGAAGTGATAGTTTTGATTTAGTTCGACTTTACCACACATTTGTCACTGATATCAGCCCGTTTGCTCGCGATCGCGCAAGTTCTGTTACACGGTTCATCTGTCTTCTATTTGGAAGAACAGAACTGTGTGGTCATCAATTATGGATCAGCTTCTCCAAATCAGATCTACCCCTAATTTGGCATTTCTATTGAAAAACTAAAATTTAGTTCATGACACGAACTAAAGGGAAAAATAAATAAGTAAACTTTTGAAGCCATTTGGAGATCAGGCCAGGGTTAGGTTTTCATCATCAAAGGCATGGGAAAAAGAAGTAAAGTCCTTTAAAATTCCTGGGCTTTATGTGTCTTCACATAATACAAAGATAGGGTTTAAAGTGTCCCAAAAACACAACAGATTCCAGAGATTTTATAAAAACAAAACTTAAATGGTAAAGCTAGTGGGAGGAAGCAATTGCACTCTTGCTATTTATTTAAACAGGAAAGGTAGCAGTCATACAGTCATAAATGGGTTTGTGTCATTGAAGTACTGCAGGTTTACACTGAATCCAGTCTGTATTTCAGATATACATCTAAATTAAGGCACTCTAACAATATTTTTTCCCCATTTGAGTTAATGAATTACTCCACTTTGGTAGTTTGATCATCAAGGAGAAAATTATGCCAAACACAACAAACCTCAGCAAATTTCTTGACAATGTGGTAAAAGATTGACAAAGTTAAATAGAAAAGGAATATCATGAAGATCATGGTGAAACAAAGGATTGGGACCGGCTTCTTGTAGAGTTAAAAGCTGATAAAACCTTCTGCAGGAGAGGTAGGCCTCTTTGTTTCTGCTTCATGTGAGGTCATTTAACTTCCCCCTCACGCCTCTTATTAAACACCAAGGGCTTAAGGCTATTTTCACTGGATCTCTGGTAGAAACGTGCTGGGAGCCTGATCGCCCTGGAAATGGGCTTCACTCTGTGTCACAGTAAGCTTTTCCTAACTAGAATGTTGCAGCTAAACATGAACAAAGTGCCCATTGTATGAAGGATTGGATTGGTCCAAAATGGAAGGAGGTTTAAAAGGGGAGTGTGTTTTAGAAAAAAACAATTCTGATCTATTTGGGGGGGGAAATAAATAAAAATCAAGCTATCCCTGTAGACATGTGCAATTTTAATCCAGCTATTTCCAATCAAAATGAATAAAACTTAGTGTGATAAGACAGATCAGTGAACAGAGAGGCTGAAGTTATTAAGAGCATAAACAAACACAGACGGGCGGGTATTAATAAATGCTTGCTACTTCACATCATCTAATAAAGCAGCAATTTCCTTGTAAAATCCAAACTGAACAGGCTTATTCATTTATCCCCAATAACATCTGCAAAATGTGAAATCTACCTTTTAAGATCACAACCATCCATCCTCCTGATACCAATTACTTGGTGTTCATCAGAATTATCAAGACAAGAGCAAATGGCTTTAATGCAGCACCTTTGGCCAGGGCCAACACCAAACGAGTGTCTGGAGACCGGCAGCTGATGGGGCAAAACCACAATAGGCCCATTACCCTGTAGCACTGGACTATAAATTTCTTCACAAGCATAAACAGTCAGAAGAGGGGGGGTTAGGCTTAAATAATGCAAAGTTAATTCTGTATGCAATGAAAAAAATGTACATGTAGGTTGTAACAGTGAGTTAATGTAGATCTTCCTGCTTCTACTTGCAGAGAAATATCTGGTATACTGAAAGGTAATTAAACGTCAGAATCAACACAGCTTCACTTTGATGGGTCTCATAACTTTGCTAGAGATTATTGGTGAAGAAAAACAAAAAAAAAACAAAAGGAGTTTATCAGATTCTTTGGTTTGGGATCAATGTAAAAACAAAAAGCCAGAGAAGCAGTTCCAAGTTCCAACCTATTTTCTTCCAAACATACTGGCTCTTAGTAGAGGCTCCATGAACTGATCTTCAGACCCATGTGAGGGTAACCAGGCCTGGAGTGAATAAAAAAAAAAACCTGCAGCTGTTACATGAAAAAGCTCAAACCAAATTGCTGTTTTATTTTTCGTTACTTTTATTGACATTACGTTACTTCCAGGGGGTTATTATTTGAAATATGTTTAGGTCTGTTCCAATGAGCCACATCTGCACAAAATGCGAGCCTGTATAATAGACTTTTGCACATTAGTTTATGTAGCTTTGGTTTGAAATTTCCCCAAAGGTGCATGTTTTACTTTGCCACTGTGTCTTTACTTGCCGTTTTTACTCATGAATTTCCTATACAATTGCAGAGTCGATCTCAAAAGCCTGATTCAGACGTTAAGCAGTCATTGCCTCCTCGATCCCTTTAATATATTTTATTTGCTGCGGGCCTCACACAATCCAGTTTTCTCTTTGATTTTGGATCCTGTGTGTTTTGGCCTAAACTCTAGAGCAGGCATCCCCAAAGTCGGTCCTCCAGGGCCGCTGACCTGCAGGTTTTAGAGGTTTATCTGCTTTAGAACAGCTGATTCTGATGATTTCAGTTCAGCAAAAGCCTGTTAATCAACTATGAATGTAAATCAGCTGTGCTGATGCAGGGAGACCTCTAAAACCTGCAGGACAGCGGCCCTCAAGGACCGACTTTGGGGATGCCTGCTCTAGAGGAACTGCAGAGATCCACAAATCTGGAGGCGATAACCTGTTAACAAGACGTCTTAGTCGAGCAATTTATTAAGATGACATTTGCAGATCAAATAAAGCTATTTTAGAGAGAAACGTTAGTTCACTGCAGGCCTTGTAAGAAACAGAGCAAATGTAGCAGAAGGGTCCTGGGAACAGGAAGGACAAGAGTCCAACTTTTTGACCTCTTAGGCTCCATGTAAGAAAATGTAACCTTGAACACACCATCCCCAAAATCACACATGGTGTTGAGATATCCGATCCCTTCATCAAAACCCTGTGAAGGATTTCTGAATTAATTTGAGTTTGTTTATCACGTAACATCCTAAGTTGGTGAAGATTTTACATTTGAAAAGCAAAAACTATTCCTGCCGCTATGTATTAAGGAAATGTACAATACAAAAGATGATTGTGTAAGGAGACATATACCAATTTCACAGGTGAGTGGGAAAAAAAGCAGATCAGGAAGCTTTTCTTTCAGCAATACCGGAGGTAAACTCAGTGCAGCAGCGCTAAGGAACCAAAGCCAACATCTAATCTGAGATGTTCTAAGACTGGGTTCATGCAGGAACAAGTTCAATCTCTATATTGATTGATACAGCTGCAGTTATAAACTAGCACATTAGACATGATGCATATGAGTCCCTTTGGTCTGATTTTTAACCACAAAATGCACGGAAAGTATTGCTTATCTAAAAATAACTAGAAAAAATATCTAGTTGAAAGACTGAGAGTCAGTTAAACCATTCAACCCTTCAGCATACGTTTCCATCCACCTTCCAGAACCCGGCCCGCATGCTGACATGCAGAAAAACAGTTGCAGTTTTTGCGAGCAAACGTGCACAAATCTGTCGGAGACACATTGCCAAAACAATTGTGATCTTTTTAAAACGCAGTCCATGTTTTCTGTAAGCATGTTTTTCCTCTAAACAAATTGTGCTTGACATGGGAACCCTTGAGAACATCATAAAGGGTTTATTACAGGAATGAGTAGCTGTAATTTAATGCTTTTTAATGCTCTTTTATATATATATATATATATATATATATATATATATATATATATATATATATATATATATATATATATATATCGTCGATAGGCTGTAGACATGTCCCAATATCCTCGTTTTTCAGTTACTTTAACCGAAATTTCCATTTTCCCCATTCTCTAGCTTTTTCTTTGTCTCAAGCTTCTTTTCTGAAGATACGCCTTTGCGATCAACTGGAAGCAGTTCCGCACAAACATTTAGAACCAGTTACATCTAATATATGTAAAGAAATTGTTTTAGAAAAAAAAATTTTACAAAGCATTTTAAATGCAACTATAATCACATTTAATGAATTTTAATGCGAATAAAGGCCTTAATTTAAAAAAAAATTATAATTTAATGATTTTTAATGACCCTCAGAAACCCTGAACATACCATAACCTGGCAGTCCATAAATGGAGCACAGCAGCCACGATGTTCTCGATTGTTTCAGCCGCAACGCCCTCTGGGGGGGGGGCTTAACCCAGCCAGTGCGTTTGCTCTTTGGGGAGTCGTCAGTTTGGAGGTCTTTTATTTTGCTTCTTTAATGCAGGGTATTTTCTAAGTAAATAGCATAACCCAAAGGAATAATGAGCCAAACATTCTTTATACAAAGGTTTAGGAGTTCCCTCAATAAGAGGCTCCTCAAAGTCCATCATCAGAGATGAATTTTCATTGCAGGAGGTGCAAAGACACCATTACACACAGTCCAACAAATCTATCATTTAAACTACGAGAAATTTACCAACACAACTGCTCAGATAAGAAGCAGAACAAACAATGACCAAGAAATCTTTATAGACTCTTCAAGACTGGAAGCTGTCCACTCTTATCTTTTGGATATTTTTTCTTCTTTTTTTTTCCCCCATTTAATCTATATATGCAATGGCAGCCATGTTTATTAGCATTATGTGCAAAAGTCTGAAAGCTTTAGTAAATGTAATTCAAGACTCTATCAAACCCCTTTAAGATCACTGCAATTCAAATTTCTCATATATAACCTGCATTATAACTTCAGGAATTTCAATAAAACTATTTAATCAAGCTTATGTTTGTCAACTACCTGACTGTAATATCATATATAACACATATAACAGCAGTTAGACTGTCTTAGCTGGCTGTTTTAAAGCCAAATCCCATGTGAACAGTGATATTTTCAATGACATTACCAAAACATAGAGTAAACCAGTTTTACCAAAGGTTGAGTAGTAATAAAGACCAACCAAATCAAACACCTATTATTTAACACAAAGCCTGAAATTTTGATTCTTTAATGTATGACAGCAGCCCTGAAATAAGCCTCAACATAAATCCACTTTAATTAAAATAATAGAATCTCAGAATTTCGAAATCCAAGCCTCTATTTTAACATTCAGTGTACAAAACAAAAACAAAAAAAAGTTTTCCTAAGGTCTTTAGAAGAGAAATAGGCCTACAGCATTACTGATCCTCCACCATACATTATAATGTATGGTGGAGGATCAGTATATATTATATTATATTATAATGGGCTTTTTTTTGTATTTTTACTCAGAAACAGAGCCTGGTGTACGGTTTGCTTTTGAAAGGTTTTAAAGATTTGTATAATTTTGGTACTCTTTACTGCAGTTCTCTAACAGGAGTTTTGAAGATATGAAGCCTCTTTGTCATATTGTAAGCATTGCCAATAAACGATTTTCCTAGAAAATCAGATTTATTTAAAAAGAATCAAATAAAAGGAAGTTTGTGTGGCAATTCCTTTTAAAAGAAAATGCAATACTGGGGATTTCATTTACAATAAGTACTGCCTAACTCTGGATTTTTCCCTGACAGAAAAATTATTATTACGGTATATTCTTTTTTTTTTCGATTATAATACTGCACTAAAACAATTTATCTAATAATTTTAAAGCTTTTTGCCATTAATGGTGGCCTGCACTGTAGGTTTTGTACGCTCTGAGCATTGATTGCTGCAGGTACTCCTAGAGATCAATGAGAGGAAACCTGAAAGATGAAACTTAAGACAATAATTGGTTTTCTCACAGAGCAATGGGTAGTAATAGAGAACGGGACAGCCTTCTAACAAGGCATATCAATCAATTATATTAAAGGATCCTAAAAAAACAGGCCAGTTTTAAAACTTAAAATAATTAAATACTAGGGATATACCTTCTTTATTCTTCCTCAAAAACAGGTATGAGAATAACTGATGGACTTTTGATGGTTACATAAACTATAAAAAGAAGCAGAGCGTTTACCAGGATGCTTATATCGAGGATTTTTAGATGCATTTTCAAATACTGATTTATTTGAATGATATCAGAACAAGTTCTGAAATTAAATTAGGATCAAGACATCTCTATTGAATACTGTCTAGGCGTTTTATATACTGCTCTTTGAAAAAATTATTCATTTATTGTTTGGGTTATTCTACTGAATAGAACAGAAATAACCGAATACAACTATTTAATTTCCAATATACTGATATTAAACCAATATGATATCATCATGAATAATTCAAACTTTTATTACTGATACTATAGTGTGGACTGTTAGAGAAGGCCTGATTAAATATTATCACTGAAACACAGAAAAATTCACAATAATGTTTATGAGAACAACTGACCAATTTTTATTAAGCAGTGGGTTACATCATTTAAGTGGAGTTATATATCCTTTTTCTTATGCCAGAGATTTTACATTGGGGACAGGATTCGGCTCATATCGGATTTAAAATTGATTTTAATATTTCTAATATCAACATCGGATCAGACACTGTACACTTCTCAAACATGGCATACTATTAAGTCTATTAATTGTCCAACTGGGGATTCAAATGGAAAATGCACATGTAATAATTGTGCATGAAAGACAGAAAAAAGGAAAAACTGTGTAATTCACAGCAGAGATGTTAACAAAATATGGCCATTTTTCACTGTTATCAACTCTATTCTGTTTGATATAAAATCTCTATACAGAGGAGGTTTTCTAGTACAAGTCAGCATCTTCATAGCAAGGCCGTCCGGCCATCCATATGCGACACAAATAAAAAAAGGCAGCAATGGAGAACTTTCTGCAAAATTTATGGTTTATAGTGATACTACGAGAGCCAGAGAGGGCTGCTGACAGCAAGACAAAGCACTCTGGATAAGCCAATGCTACCTTATGCTAATATACTATATCGGCCATATACAAAATAATCACAACGTACAACAATTTCCCGGATGAAGAAGTTTTTTCTTAAATTATTTATGCTGTAATACATGCAAACACTGGTGACTCCAGTGACCAGCAGGCATATGCAGGGGTTGATGTTAAGGATTTTTACTCTTGCCCTTTGTGCAAGTGGCTTTCACATTTCATTTTCCCAGAAACAATTTTTACTTGCCTAGTATAATATTTGATAAATATAGTTCCTAATATTAAGCCTACATTACCGTGTTAACATGCTTTTCAACCCTTCCTGCACATTCTTTTCAAATTAACTTAGCTTTAAACTGTTGTGTGCTTGGAAAAATATAAATTGTAATGCTAAAAATCTATAAAAAAAAAAAAAAACTTGACAGGTTAAAAACTTACACTACTACTACTCACCAATTTAACATGTTCAGCTCTATAACATTTAAATGCACCACTCCAATGTCTAAGAGAAAAAAATTTAATGAAAATTTTTTTAATGTATGACCACTGTACAGAAGACTGCCATATGATAGAAATATTTACACTGTGCTAGCGTGTATTATAGTATAGATTAAATTCATCATCCAGCTGCTGCTCTGCAGAATTCTCTCCCCAAGAGTTGAATCACGCCATCTAGCAGAAAATCACACAGCTTTTTCAAATCACGTGAGAATGTGTACAAAACAACAAAAATGCGATCATTGCACTTGCCCAGCGAGCAAATGCAATGAAATTTGTACTCTCCCGACAATTAAAACTACTTGCCCCGGGAGATCGGGCAATGGTTAACATCGAGCCCTGATATGACATTACGCTTAGAGCACAATCAGATACAGATGGATCGATGTCACACAGCTCTTTTTGTTTTTAACTATAGAGCTTTCTTTTATTTTTTTATATTTATACTAATTTAGAGATCATAGGCTTTATTTCTTCTGTAGTTGCCAAATTCTTCTCACACTTTTAATTAGCATGGACTTTCCTCATTTTTGCATTTTATAAATGCAACATTAAGAAAATGCACAGATAAACTACTTCCTGTATTGTTAATAAAAAAATATATATACAAAAACTGATTACCAAAGAAGATGTTTATGTTAATAGTTGAGCAACGACATTATTATCAAGCTATTTATGTTAGAATAACTCTTTAACCTGTAGCCACTAGGGGCACTAGATCTGTAAACTTCTACAGTAGGTCATCTAGTGCCCCTAAAGGTACCTGGAAGTACTGCACTGGTGTAACATTAAGCTGTCTAAAGTGGAGCCTTCACAGTGTAATAAGATATGCCAAGTGTTTCATATTCGTTCATAATATTTGGGTCAAAGGTTACACAGTGTTGCTCTGATAATCACAGGGTTTTTTAGTGTTTACACTAAAATACGTTAAGAAAATTACATTAGTTATAAAATGCATTAATCAATGTGAACCTTCAAGTTCCTTACAAAGTCTCCATGTAATAAATCCAGTAACGCTGACATTTTACAGCGTTTATACTTTGATAAACAAATTAAAACAAACAAGCCTCATCACTCTGTGTAGTTTGAATTAAAGCAAACTAACAGCAGCTACCACATTTCTCTCTGTATAGTCTTATCCTTCCCGACACACTGTCAAAGATTTAATTAATGGTTCGAATGTTCTCTGCGTTGGAAGAGGCAAATGTAAAACAATTAGAATCTTTAAATTGCCTGCTTGTTCTCTCAGACTGAGCTCCCCTCCTACTAAAGAGTAATTGTTGTGACATCACATTTTTATTGCTGGTTATAGGGCTTTTTTCCCCCCTCTCTTTTAGGAGTCAGGATCCAAACAACTAAATTTACTATTAGAAAAGTGGTTCCCAAAACTTTTTTTGTGCTTTTTGTTTTTTGCTATAGGAACTATATTTATCAAACATTATACTGGGCAAGTAAAAATTGTTTCTGGGCAAATGAAATGTGAAAGTCACTTGTGCAAGTGGTAAAAATCCTTAACGTCAACCCCTGGTCCAAGGTAACAAAGTGTAAATAGATACGATCTATACACAAAAATATCATTGATTATGTTTGATTTGTTTGTTTGTTCTTTATTAAACCTGTAATGAACTGTCTTCCAACATGAGTAACAAGCAACAGCTTTCGGTTTCTTGTGTGTGATCTTGAGGTTGTGTGTCTTTTATATCACATACTGTCAAACTAACAGGTTTCAATTTCAAACTGAAAGCACCAGAGCATGTGTGGAACGCACAGGATGCTGTATTATAAAACCTGATGTGGTTAAGATTTAAGGTTCCTTTTGCTGTGGTTTTTTTAAACCATTAGAAGGGCTGAGTGAGTAAAGGGGAGGAGACATAGTTGCCGTTGGATACAAACAGTGGCAGCATAAAGTTTCCGTAGCTGATCTGCTGAGACCAATGATCCACAGTATGGTCAGGATTGAAGAGACAGCTCTGCTGTTTTCCAAAGTGCTCTGTCCAGTATGAGCTTGGTGGGGTGAAAAAGAATGGGCGTGATCCGTGTAATAACAAGTCACTTTTCCCTGGGGAAGTTACCAAAACAATAGCTCTGCTGGCCGCTTTGGGTATACAGAGCCATCCTGAACTCCAATACTTGTAGAAACACATAAAGGCAAACTGAAAGCAACAACTGCTTCTGGTGAAACAGTAAAAAAAAAATTATCCATTAGAGAGGAGGAGAGATGGGCTATATTTATGTGAGGATGTTTTTTTTTTCCTATAAAAGTGGACTTGCAGTGTTGCTGTGCTAAGAAATATTGTTTTGGTTTTCATTCCTTTACACAGATTTTAAATTAGTGTCCAAAAGCCTTAAGAAAAAAAAGAAAAGTGACCGAGGTACTTCACTTAATCGGTATAAAGAAAACATAACCTGTAAATAAAATGAACAAAGTCACAACAAAATAAAAGCATAAAAGGATAAGATAAAACTAGAAGTGTCAGCCTGTCACAATAAAATCTGTCTTTAGCTTTTTATTTGAAGAGGCCAAGAAGAGTTATAGATGGGAGATCTACTGGAAACATGTTCCAAAGTCCATCTCAATTTTATTGTACGGCAATAAATAGTAGACAAATGTTAGACATTTCAAAATAAGGTTACTGAAAAGGACAATATCTAAGGTATGTTTTATCTACAATTTCTGACTCACACGGTGGTGGATTTTATGGTTTCTGCAATATTTTTTGTGCGGTTAAAAGAGAGAGAGCTCTTTGCTGAGTTTTAAAAAATGTTTGATCTACTGTATAAATCAGTTTTTTTCTGTTTTAATAGAGAAAATATATTTATAATCTATAAAACATTCCATATTAGTACATTTGTTATTTAAAAAAAATAAAAATGCATTTCTGTACTTTAGATAGCTAGATAGATAAAATTATAATAGATAGATGGAAAAAAAACACATTAATACAACATCAATTACCTTTCCATGATTTATTCATATATATTTTTTTAATCAATAGACATGAAGCGTTGCCTAAAACCAACTCTGGTTAAAGCACATAATTTGATATCAGATTAGCCATCATCAGGTTTATAGTTTTACTCTTTTTTTTTTTTTTTTTAAACACTATGATTAAGTAATCAATGGGCTGAAGGCAGAGCGTAAACCTATGATACACAGTTGAATGACAGAATTCATTTTACACAGATATCTTAATGACAGGACCTTCTAAATAACTAAACAGAAGCTCTAATAATGTTGAAAACTGAGGCTTAATAGACACAATCTTTTTTTTTAATCCAAAGTTCAAGGAAGGTGAAATATTGCAGATAAATGAATCCGTCACTCATCAGCAGTTTAGTTGTTTAATGCACTCACAGGAACCCTGGGCTAATGGTTTAAACTGGGTTGAGCCTATTTTTGATGAAATGAGAACTAAACCGAGAAATAGAAATTCTAACTAAATTATGTTTTTTATTCATTGTATTCAAACAAAACAATCATAAAACCAACTATTCTAAAATCCTGAATAAAAAGAAGCAGAAAGAAAATTAATCTTAGGTTATCTATACCCTCTTTACCTAAAGCAATACATTTACAAAGAAAAGAGAGCATAAGAATATACATAACAAAAACATAAGATGATAAAATGAAATATTTATCCTTTTAATTTAGGTCTATTTCCTTTGTACTCCTAAAACAAAAAAATTGACATTATTTACAATCAGGTATAACTGACATATCAACTCAGCATATTCACTTTTATTAACCTTTTAAACATAAACACAGATTGTGATTCATTGATTTCTTTATTCTATAAGCTGATTGCTTTCCACGCTCCATTACTTTTGCTCTAAATATATTTTTTTAAAGATCTATTTCTTTTCAATTATAATTGCTTTCTTTTTTTCTAAACATTTTCTATGTTTATTGGTGATGTGTTTTTATGTGCTTTAAAATTTGCAAAATAATAGAGTCTACTAATCAATTAAAGCTGACCAATTTTAACTGAAGAATAAGTGGATTTGTTGCCTCTCTATAGAGTTATCTGGTTATATTCTCACTGCTCGTTTTTTGCAGTATTTGAAAATGTATTGCCTATGTATTTTACATGCAAGAAAAATTAAAATAAAAATATTACCTAACTCCTTGATTCATTTCTGAAGCTCTGTCTAATAATGATCCCTTGCCCAAAGTGTTTTTTCAAAGAAAGCAAACTACAAGTCCAACAGCCTGAGCAGCTTCAAACTGATGAGGACAAGTTGTGCTTTACATAGCACAGGAAAATGCCACTGAACTGGTTTCATTACAACAGAGGCTTTATCTAGGAGTTCAAGATAAAAGTGCAGGGCGTTATCTTGAGGGGCTCAAAATTTTCTAAGAAACTATGAGGAAAAATTACAAGTATTTCAACGTTTCAAAGAAATGTTCAGGAATAGAAGAGCATCATCTGCATATGAAGCAAACCCTAGTTGAACAAACAGCATGAAAGGGCAGAAATTATATCATGGAAGTGGGAAAAACGTTGCCTGTTTGAACAGTTTGATCCTCCTCATCGTCTAAAGAACCTGCTTTTTGTTGAGCAAGGTAAAAAGATAAACAATAAATGAATTAATCCGATTATTATTGAAATAATCGCCAACTTATTTAGTCCTATTATTCGCAAACTCAAAGCAGTTATCATACCTAAACAGTCAAAAATATCCAAACATTTTGTATTCAAAATAAGGAACCTTTTTAGTCCATTAATATGCTCTATAGAGAAGTCCTCAAAGGTCACAGTTTAAGCCTCACTTTGGTTAAATTCTGTGTAAAATTACATTTAAAAGGTAAGTGGAGGATTTTTCGCAAATTTTTTAAAAGATCACCCTTTCAACTTAAAAAAAATATATATATACACATGCACAACCATGTCCCCCCTCCCAAGAGGGAACGCCCATTGAACGTGTGTAAGAGCATGCATGAGCCCATTTCTCCTCATGCACGCTCTGTTTAAAAGTCATCATAAAAGCTTACTTTCCAAAAGATCATTTGCAATTTTTCCACTATGTCAGACTCACCACTGCTAAGTGAAAAAGGGGACGAGCACGTAGGACGGCCTTACGTAAACATATCACCAGAATGATTGACAATTAGGAGGACCACTTATTTTGATGATCCACCCGGAAAAAGAACATCCTCCACTATACCATTTAGGAACCTTTCACCATTTGATTGTTAATCGATTAATCAGGAAAAAAAAATCAATAGATTAACTGATTAGCAAAATAGTCATTGGTAGCAGCCTTAAAATAAATAAAAATTAAAGTTCCTGTCACAAGAATTTAAAATCAAACACCTTTATGGAGTCTACCTCAATTTAAGATCAAGCCTTGAT
Organism: Cyprinodon variegatus; assembly: GCF_000732505.1. NCBI lineage: Eukaryota > Metazoa > Chordata > Actinopteri > Cyprinodontiformes > Cyprinodontidae > Cyprinodon > Cyprinodon variegatus. Next base: position 171,234 of record NW_015151490.1, read on the forward strand.
CATGATTGAAAGAACTATTAAATAATTTCTTTCAGTTTGGTTAAAAACCAAATAAAATACATGTCACAGGGGAATTTCTGCATTATGAGATCAATAAAGTTCTATTCATTCTTTCGTTCATAATACCGATCAGCCATTAAAAAAGCAAATGTGCTGATATAACTGGCTTATTCAGGCAGAAAGTCACCTGAACTATAACACCAATCTGCTCAAAGTTGGGCCTCCATAAAGACAACTGCATGGAGGTACCACAGTTAGTTCGAAATACACGCAGCTTTTAGGGGACAGCGTCAGCAATCAATCGATATACTACTAATGCACTAAAGTTTAGAGCTGCCAAAATCTTCCTTACAAGCTGCTCATAAAATCTACTATTGTGCAAAGCATGCACATCTGCAGGGTAAGTTTAGTTGTCAGTCAGCAGAAACAGGGATGGGTTAAAACATTTAGCCAGTCTGAATCAGTTATAACGAGAAATTAAAATCTAATTTAAACAGGCTGGAAGCTTGCTAGCATTAGTTTTACCACTTAAGCAATGTATCCCAGATGCAAAACCATCAGAGAAAGCACAGCTGGAGCAAGGAAACATAAAAATAGGAAATATCTAATCATTTATATGAAATATGAGGTAGCATCAGTCACTTGTCTGATCGTACTACGCCTTTGGGTATTTCACTGAAATGACAAAAGATGTCAGGAAAGATAGTGCAGTAAAGTTACTCCATTTTATTCTCTTAAGCTGTCTGTAATGAAGCCAGTAGATTCAATCATGTCTTCAAGATTTAGGAAACCTTGCAGCTGAGATGAACTAGGACTGGTATTAATTCATAATCAGTCCAAAATTAATCAAATTAACCGAATAGGGGTAATTATTTTGTTTGTTTTGTTTTTTAGGCTTTAAATTAGTTAAAAACTTGAACAGTGACTACGTCACAAACACAGTGTTACATCATTACTGCTTCTTGTATGAATTAAACATTTCAGGTTATTTTAGATCCTAAAAACAAAAATAATAAATAAAATAATGAACAAAATATCTTAAAACACACTCAAAGTAAAATAAAAACCAGACAACAGAACAGTGACTGTTGAATTCCTAGAGTAAACTGCAGGGGTTTTAAAATGTTTCAGCCCAAAATCACAGCAGAAGCTTGTGATCCTTTCTTTAGCTGGTTCTTGTATACATGTATTTTATCATTTTAATTTATTCATGGTAAAACTTTCTAATCTTTAAACTGTTAAGGAAAAACCTGTCTTTGTTGTTTTTAGTCATTACTGACATTTCAACCACTTTAACTTGATGTTGCTTAGAAGTTTTGACGCCTATGCTGCACAAATGTAGACAAATTAAACTTGGTGTTGTTCACATATGGTTAATGATTACAATTTATACATTTGAATAAATTTGTTGTAAATGTAAAATATATTAAAGTACAGCCAGTGCAAAATTAAGAAGATTTGAGTCTGTTGTTTGTTTGGTTTTTTCTACTTCCTGTAGTGGGATCAGGGGCGGAGCTAGATGGGGGGCCAGAGGTGGCCACGGCCACCCTAACCCAATCATTGGCCACCCCTACCCTTTTTCGTTGTAATACAGACGGCGGCAGCAGTAATACTCTCAAGTTGAATGTTTTAACTCATTTCACTTTTTCATTTTCTATATGTAAACAATAACCTGACAACAAAAACACTGTGGTTTATGTTGCACATCAATATACTAACAGTAAACATGATAAATACAGAATTCATGCTCTTTTCAGAACTAGATACTGTCTTATATTAGGTAAAGAGAAAATTATGTCTCTGCAAGTCATCTAGGACTCTTCCCTGAAATCAGAGATAACTACTTTAATAACAAGCAATCCATTTAATTTGGATATTAGAACAAGTAAATATTAATTTTATGCAGAATGATTATTAATAAAAGTAGGTAAATAATGACAATGAATAAGATGTTCGCCCCAGAACTCAAAACTGAAAGAATTTTGTCCACTACACCTTTAATGAAGACAGCATAGATGTTTAAATATATGCCTCTATTTGTTAGCAAAGGCCCCCCCTCAGTGTACATTGGCTATTGCCTGGGCACCCTTATAAAATGTTCTGGCTGCGCCTCTGAGCGGGATGGGCGTGAACATAGTTGAAGTATCTCTCTTATCATACATACAGCACAATGACACGGCTGATACTGAAGGCTTCTTAATGAAACGTTGTGCTCCTTGTAACAGCTGCTGTCGTTCAGATTTGTTCTTCTTTCGGGTTGATCTAATTGTTTTAACTAAGGGCGCATAAACTGGCATTTAGACGAGGCGGTTATTTTCCAGCAAATAGTCTGATCCTGACAGCACGTTCTCAGCGTTAATGGCCATTTACTGCCTCGTAAATGACTCGGTGTCCAAGTCAAAACATAGATCGGCTGTCAGACTCTTCCAACGTCTTCAGATAAACCTAGCTGGAGAAAAAGGAGAGCCTTTTGCTCGTATTTTCGTCTTCCAGACAGAGTTCCGCGCTTTAAGTTCCGCTTTGGTTGAGCTTATAGCGAGCCGTTTACAAACTACCGGTTAACAACAATGCTAACAAGCTAATAATCACATACCGATCACCTCCAGGAGCTCGTAATCATCTTTGTTGATGGACCAGGGTTGGGAGCTCGGGTCCTCGGACATGGCTGAGAGAGTCTGCTAAGGCTGTTATTATCTGTAGAAAAGTG
>NW_015151490.1:174559-178926 GCF_000732505.1 Cyprinodon variegatus
AGAAAAACAAAATGTACAATAAGAGATAATTAATAATGAATATGTCAAGTAAATTATTAGAACATCTCAAAGAAAACGGTTTTCATAAACATTTACAGGTGTAATAACACATATACTACTTTTTGTAATTATTACTTGTAATCATTATAACAATATCATTATCACAAATATCACATTCATACAAAATGAATATCATTTATAACATCATATAAACAATATGTCAAGGTACCTATTGGGATTTCTACATTATATTACTGTAATATGTGAATGTCTAGTTATGCACACCAGGACTGCAAATGAAGTGACAAATTCGTAAAGGCGGGGACGTCATATACCCACGCAGGACCCCCTTTCTTTTTTTTTTTTCTTTTTTTTTGGGGGGTTTTTGAGCTTTATTTAAATAAAGGAAGTACAAACAAGTAAGACAATAGCAACAGTACAAATCTGTGGAGGCATAACAGAGGCAGATTTAAAAAATGGTTTGTAGCAACAGAAAAGTGTGAGAGCTTTATCTCAGCCAGCTGATGGAAAATCTGCAATACATGGGGACAAGGCTGACAAGTGTTACCCATGGTTAAAACTCGGGGCCCTCCTGCATATTGACATTTCCTTAAAAGGGTTTTAAACTGTTAGGAAATATAATTAAATGTCTATCTCTATGTATATAGTTTTTGTAAACAGTTAAATGCAATTTTAATCTCGGTAGAAAGGTTTAAACAGCTTATAAAGTCTGTTTTTGGCTCAGAACTTTGGTCAAGAGCAGTGAAAATGTGATCCGGATAAATCAATCCTGTTAAATCCTTAAAAATATTTTTGTAATAACTTAGAAAGGTGGATCAAAAGAAAATTTACTCTTTCTAAATCAATTTCCAGAGATTTAGTAAGGTAAGATTTGGTGTTTTACTGAAAAAAAAGAAACAAATTGGTGTTGTAATGTGATATTTTAGGCAAAATCCTTCATGCACAAACAGAGATTACTAAAATCATTACAGATTTTTTGCATTTTTTAATCAGAATTCCATTTATATCTGAAATCTCTGGAACATACTGAAAAAAAGAAAACTTGTATAAAATGTTGATAGAATTTCCTACTAATGGACATTAATTCTGAGGCATGCAGCACGCATTGTGTGCATTTTGTCACTTTATTTTTACGTGAAGTTGACTTGATATTCTCAATACCTAAAGGTACTTCTTCTATGCACACTATAGATTTAAATTACTACCATATCTGTTTGCACATATATTCATATCATAGTTAAAAAAATGAAATTAAAAACTCTGACAGGCTAAAAGGTAGTGTTACAGTGTAGGCTGGACAGGCTAAAAGAAAACACTGGGAAGAAAAAAAGAGCAAGCTGGTTTCCAGTGGGCTCTGTGTAAGTCCAGGGCTCAATAGCACCCTCTGCTGTGCTTTTATTTAATCGCATGGCAGAGATTCATAGGAACATTAATGAAGAACATCTTCCGCTTTCATAAGTGCACATTCACTTTCTCACTAACAGGGGACTCCTAGGGATTCTGGGCCCCATGAATCGAAATTCTATTGAATTTAGTCAACTATAGTTATGCTGCTATAGGCTTAGACTTCTGGAGGACATAGGGACCCCTATTTCATCATTCTGCTACATTCTATCTCTATTCTCTCAATCTGCAGAATCCGTTAGTTCAATGTCTAACGTTATGCTCTCTCTGCTTTTTCTCACAGTAGCTTCACCTCGTCTGTCCCTGTTTGGCTGTGACACCATCCTGGAGATAAATATCAGCTGTGCTTCTGCCATCAACACCTTTGTTTATAGATGTTGGAGATCTGCCTGTTTTCCAGTGTGGTCCTGTTTCTCTAACTGTGACTGGCTGGATGTGCTCTCTTCATCCTCTGCTTCTGTCTCCTTGAACCCCAGTCGGCCTCGGCAGATGGCCGCTCACACTGAGCCTGGTTCTGCTGGAGGTTTGTTCCTGTTAAAAGGGAGTTTTTCCTCTCCACTGTCGCTACAAATATGCTTAGTGTGAGGGAATGCATTTGAGTCAATGAGTCGACGCAATCAACTGATTTTCCTTAGATAGAAAACTTTGAATCAATTTGACTGTATGATCTGGTGAACTGTAAAGTATCTTGAGATGACATGTGTTGTGAATTGGTGCTATATAAATAAACTGAAATGAATTGAACTGGTTTACATTAAATTCTTATTTGTTAATTAATCTCCAGAAGTTCTAGAGGAGTTCCTACAACAGAACTAGCCTTCTGTATTAGCTTGTTGAGGTTCTTTAAGTGATTTGTTACCCGAGCAGATGATGAAGATATCGCATTGTCCACAACAGACCTACAGAAGATATGTATTATCTTGTTACAACTATAAAAAAAGATCCAATTTCCTTAGGAAGTACCATCTGCTCTGTCCCTTCTTGTAGACGGCTTCACAGTTGTGTGTGTGTCTCCAGTCTAGTTTGTTGACCAGTTGAACAACAATGTATTTATACTCTTCCACCACCTTCAGTTCTTCTACTTTGATGTGAATAGGTTTCAAGTTGTTCCTGTTTCTTCTAAAATCTACAATCATCTCCCTTGTTTTGTTTACATTCAGGATCAGGTGACTGTTTCTACACCATGCCACAAAGCAGTTCAGTAGCTCCCTCTACTCAGCTTCTTGGCAATATTTGATGGCAGTGATCTGAGTGTTTCTGCAGATGACTGGACTCTGGTACTGGAAGTCGGAGGTGTACAGAGTAAAAAGGAAAGGGAAGAGTACCGTCCCCTGTGGTGCTCCAGTGTTGCTGACTGCCTGAATAGACAGTTGAGCCTTCCGTCTTACAAACTGTGGTCTGTTTGTCAGGTAGTCTTTTGTCCAGGCAATTGTCGATGCCTCCATCTGAGTCTTCTGAAGTTTCATACAAAGTAATTCAGGCTGAATTGTATTAAATGGACTCGAGGAATCAAAGAACACGATCCTCACGGAGCTGTCTGCCTTCTCTAAATGGCAGTGGGTTTGTTGAACTCCACAGCAATAGACAAATTGCAGAGTGTTGTGATAGCTGCTTGTTTGCTCGCTGAGATGAACCAACAGAATTCTCTCCAGAATGTTCATGACGTAGGATATCAGGGCAACAGGTCTACAGTCGTTGAGGGCTGTTGGCCCTGTTACTGTAGGGAGGACGTTCACATCACTGAAACCATCTCTTGGGTCAGGCTAAGGTTGAAGAGGTGCTGAAAAATCCCACAGAGCTGCACTGCTACCATCAGGACCTTGTGACTTATCATTATTCAGTCTCTCCCTTTGCCTCTTTACTTGACTCTCAGAGACAGGTGAAAGGAGGAGGGAGCAGCACCATCTTCTGATCTGGCTGACAATAAACTCATAGAAGCAGAGGAGCCAATGGTAGAGGAGGCAGGATGTCAATTTAAAAGTTTTAAAACAATTAAAATATATATTTTTTAAATACAGACTTTAGTCTTTTTTACTTAAGGAAGGGTTTTGGTTCGTTTGATCTATATGTCCTTTTGGAGCAGAGCTAATCAGCTGCACTGATTACTTAGTTAGGGCTGCTCAGTGGGTAGCACTGCTTCCTTGCAGCAAGAGGTTTGCATGTTCTCCGTGTGCATGCGTGGGTTCTTTACTCCCACAGTCCAAAAAAGTTTGTCTCTGTGATGCCCTGAAATGGACTGGCAACCTGTCCAGGGTGTACCCCACCTCTAGCCCATTGACAACTAGCAAGCCCTCCTGACCTCAGCTGGGATAAAGCGTGATGGAAAATGGATGGATGGATAACTCAGATAAAACATCAGTGAAATGTATAAATCTAGAGTTTTCTTTAGAAATGAGCTGTCATCAGAGGAAAGTAAGCTAGCCATGGTGTTGATCATGGAGAAATATTAATAAGTCAACTTTGTATTACCAGTACATTATATTATTTTGTCAGTATTGTAATTGTATCAGGGGCCCTCTGTAGACCCCTGACGAAATCATTGGCTCCTTGAATTCTCCTCCCCCACCCCCCACCCCCATTTTCAGCGCTGCTGCTCACTGAAGCAAAAACTTCTCTAAAAAAAAAATAAAACACTCAACAAAATGTTTCAAAGAATGAATTCTACAAATGCATGGCAACAGAGCATCCGCTTGTTCAGTTAAAACAGTTCATACAAAACATTAATGTCACAGATAAAAGAGGCAAAGAGCTGCTCAGCTTATGCAAAAACACAATTTAATTTCATGTTCAGTCCCAATGTCAACTATTATTACCCTCAATAGAGGGAGTAAACATCAAATACAGACACTTAAAAAAGCTTAAAGCTACAGTGTGTAATAATTACAGGGACATACAGTCAGAAATGTAATATATTATACATAAGTATGTTATTTTATCATCAT
>NW_015151490.1:179539-186877 GCF_000732505.1 Cyprinodon variegatus
ATGATGATAAAATAACATACTTATGTATAATATATTACATTTCTGACTGTATGTCCCTGTAATTATTACACACTGTAGCTTTAAACAGATAATTAAGTACATCCTACACAGCATCAGAGCAAAGTATCATACCTCAGCAACATGTCATTGTGCATTTAGAACTTTAATTATATCCAGGCTGAAAAATGTATGATGACAAACGGAAGTTAAAATTATGAAAAAATTATTTGTGAGTTCAAACTCAGGACAATCCCTGGTTTATATGCGTGAAAAGCCTTAAAATTTATATTTTCTTACTCTAAAAAATAAATAGTGTAATCTAATTACACTGATTTAGAATATTTTAGAGAGGTACATGGTTTTAACTGTAAAACAGGAAGGAAAACCACATCAGGTATAATGATCAGCCGTGTCCTGCCATCACAACAGTAAACAATCTTCACAGCTTCTTAACCTTTTATTACCATCCTGGTACGAGGGGCGTTCAATAAGTAATGTCCCTGACACACTTCCAGTTGTCTGACCCAGATGAAATTTTGCATGTGTAATAATTTACATCTCTATGGGTTATTTTGCAAAAAACAGCTCTGAACTATTTGTGGTTTCTGATTTACAGGTGTTTGAACTGAGTCAGCTGTGAAATGGAGCCAGTTGAGTGTCGCGCAGTGATCCGGTTTTGGTGTTCGAAAGGATGCACACCAAAGGAGAACTTTGATGAAATGAAAGAAACTTATGGCGATGATACCCCATCATATGACCTTGTAAAATGCTGGCATTGTAAATTCAAACATGGCCGGAAGTCTGTGGAAACAGCTCCCAGACCTGATCATCCCTCTTCTGCCATTGATGAGGCATCTGTCCTTCAAGTTGAGGCAGCCATTTTGGAAGATCGACGCATTACTTAGCCCAAGAGGTCAAGATTAGTACAGGGTCTGTGGAAACCATCATTCATGACCATTTGCATATGCATAAGGTGTCTGCCAGATGGACTCCCAGGTTGCTCACAGCTTTCCAGAAGCAAGAGGATGAGTCAAAGTTTTTCAAAAGATTGATAACACAGGATGAAACTTGGGTCCATCACTATGATCCAGAGACCAAAGCCCAGTCAGTGCAGTGGAAACACTTGGACTCACCACCTCAAAAGAAGGCAAGGGTGCATCCCTCCGCTGGCAAGGTCATGCTCACAGTCTTCTGGGACCAGGATGGAGTAATGATGACAGATTTCCTGGCAAAGGGTAACACAATTACAGGAGCCTATTACGCTTCGCTTTTGATTATTTTAAGAGAGGCTATCAAAATCAAGAGGCGGGGCAAAATCAGTAAAGGTATCCTCCTCCTGCAGGACAACGCTCCGGTCCACAACTCGCATGTTGCCAGATCAGAAGCACGGGCGTGTGCCTATTAAATCCTCCCCCATCCCCCTTACGCTCCTGACCTTGCACCCTGTGACTTTCATCTCTTCCCAGCCATGAAGTTGTTTTTGAAAGGAAAGTGTTTCCCAGATGATGCAGCCTTGATTTCTGAAGTTACGACATGCTTGGAGGACCAACCTGGGGTGTTCTACAAAAACGGTGTCCAAAGCTGCATCAAAGGATGGGAGAAATAATTACTCTGAGTGGTTCCTATGTAGAGAAAGACTAATAACTGTGCCAAATTTAATTAATCTTCTGCTATGCGAAATTGGTCAGGGGCATTACTTAATGAACGCCTCTCGTAGAACAGGTGGGATTTTCTTTAAAGGTTTGTTTTGCTCATCAAACTGCCATTTTTGCAGCCTAAAACACACCAATACTGTAAACCTGCCAGATACTGAAAGTTGAAATTGTCTTTAAAAAAAGAAGAAAAGAAAAAGAAAGAGGAGGGGCACTTTAGAAGATTTTGAAGCCATAAAAACAAAAAAAAGACTCAACAAGGCTTTAAGTCATGTGGTACTAACACTACATGATTGGAGAAGTCAGTCATTTGTACTGAGACTGAGTAATGCTAATTCCCCGCCGCTAACAGAACTGCATCAGAACTCTGAAATACCAGTACTTGAAAAAAAAAAATATATATATATATATAATTAACTAAAAGAAAATAAAAATCTGTTTTTCTATTATTTTCTTAAATAGATTTTCCTATAATGATCATTCAATATTTCTGTTTCATGTGACTGATTGGAAACTACTCTATGAATAATATCTAGTTTATTGATTGATCATGAGCCAAACACTAAGTGGGTTAATCAACATAGAAATGGTTCACAGGACACAAAAATCCCTTCTATCCTTGGTTGTCTCAGACTGAAATCAGACAGGGAACCTTTTGTCTCAGCTAAAGAGAGGAGTCTGGGCAGAAGAACCGTCAAAGTAACTCCTTTCTCTAAACTTATTTTTAAAAAGGCTCTTTTTTAAAGCTTTTTTCATTGCATCTCTAGTGGAGGTACCACTAAAAGTGGCAGCGTTGCACTTGAACCGGCAGCGTTCGGTTTAAGTCCAACACGAAAACGTCAATGCAAGAAGAAAAGGCACTTCTAAACCAACCCACTCCTCACTCCGCAGTTAGGGCAATGACAGCGCTTTGGCGAGCCGTCCCCAGAACCACGCCTGGGTGCAGGGTCGGGTGTAGTCGCATACTGTCAGGAAGCGAAGGATGCTGGGAAACGGCTTCTTCATGGACTTGTAGACCACCGGGATTAGCCGTTTACTTCGAGCGCCTGCAAAGTAACCAAAGTTTAGTTAAAGATTAGGAGATTTTACACTATTAAAAAACAACAACATCAACAAAACACTTTACCAGGGCAGAGGCTGAGAGCAAACTTTGTCTGGAAATCACAGGCATCACTGTCCAGATATTCATCAGAAATCACCACCACCATTCTCTTACACCTGCACACATGAACACTCATGTTACAGCCAATGTGACAAAAAAATTAAATATGCAGATTTGCCCATGTTTATGATCTCAGGGGGACTTTAAATACAAATAATCCAACTTTTTAACAGCTAATTAACTCCATGATAGAAACCTGATGGTTCCCATATAAAAACAACAGACTATATTCAAGATTTAGATTGCAGGATATATCATTCTTCATTAAAATATTTAACAGAGAATAAAGTCAGATGGACAGAAATCTGCTGCCAACCTTTTCTCGATCAGTTCACTGGTGATGGTCCACACACATGAGCCTGGAAGCACATCCCTATCAAACACACAGAGCTTCAGTTTGTACTCCGTCTGCTCCAGCTCCCGGATCATTTCATGGACGAAGTCAAAGTCACTCTGGCAGTAGCAGATGAAGGCGTCAAACAACTCTGGGGCTCCTGGGGACAAACGGTTTGAATTATATTCAGGAAAACCTCCTTTCAGGAGAAAAGAAAAAACTGCCCCCGTCTATAAACAGAACTAACGGCAACAGGTTTACCCACATCCATGGAAATATTATTATTACAGAGGACAACTATCTGTTTGATCTAAGGTAAAACTGAATAACAGAAAACCAGCAGGGCCATGCAGATAAGTGAGTTCAGTGCAAACTTAAAGATAAAGCATCGCAGTGTGAGATAAGTGGAGCTTTTCCTGTGTCGGTGCTTTGCAACTGAAAGTATTCTCACGATCGAGAGCTTTCAGGCTAGAAAAACATTTTATCTCTTGAAAACATCGCAACATAAAGCTCAAATACGCAGTTTTTTGAGCAGAAAGAACAAAATAAGACGGTTTCAAATATTACAAAAACATAAACTAATTGTTTTTATTATCTTGATATTGATGAAGGAGATTAATGACAAAACTTTAAGGCTCAGAAGAGACATATTAAATGTTTTTCTTATTTCAATGTAAAACAAAAAAGTTTAAGTGACAAAACTAAGTTACCTTATAAAGGAACTGAGACTGATGCTGAGGGTCAAAAGGGAGTAATGCTATACAAGCAGCCAGAGCTACTGTGGAGGGTTCAGATGAGCAGAAGATCTCACTGAGAATTTACAGCAAGATGTTGCACTTTTAACATATTTATTTATTAGAAAAAAAAAAAAAAGATGGAAAAAAATGCTTTTCACCACTTTGTATTTTTACACTATTTTGAGATGATCATTCAAATATGTAGAATACTTTATATGACTCTTGCTTTTTTATTTCGCTTGTGATTTGGTGCACCATCACTCAGCTATCCTGCTGCACAGAATGCCGGCTTTTTTTTTTGTTTGTTTTTAGTTGCTGTTAACCAACAGGAAGCCTATAGTGAGGCTACCAACAACATCCTGCAACCCTTACAAAAAACAGATCAGCGGATCTCATAGGATTCACTTAAACTGCTCTAAACTTTGCCAAATTAACCTTGAATTTCTGATTGTGTTAAAAGAGGAAGAGCCAAACCTCCTGGTACGTCGTCCACCGTGATTCCAGACCTCTCTGGTGTGCGAGGGACACAGCTGTCCACCTCAGGAACCTGGAGCGGGGGCTCTGCTGACCTCTTTTGGTTCTCGAGGTATTTTCTGACGTCATCATCTGGAGGCAAAACACATATTTATATGGGGAAGAAAAAGGAAAAACACAAAAACAAGTTGTTCTCCTCAGATTATGAAAAAAAATGTCAACGTCAGACATGAGTTAATGCAAAAAAGCAGCTTTTAAATAATATTAAAGGACAAAAACATCATCGTCCTATGTGAAAAAATAAATAACCCGATCATTAAATGATTGATGAGTTGTGATTAACCAAACTATTTATTGCATTATATTTAAATTCAATAGGCCACACCCACACCTTTTTTACTTGGTGAAATTACATAGATAGAACCTGCATGACAGAATGAAGTAGGCAGGGAAATCATGGGATCAATCTCTAAAAACCCTGTCACACCTTGCCAATTTAGCCACTGTATGCCTGACATCCCAGAATCTTCTATAATGCTTGCATACGCTGAACTTTCTATGTGTTTTTTTCAATTTTGTGCGTATACATAGAGTATTCATGATGACTCCAGAACTTATGTCCAAGGACAGCCTAACTTATGCATAATGCAAGGCAACGTAATGCTTGTAAACCTTTTTTAAAAGTGACCAATTCCAAATGTTAACTTCATGTCTTTTTTGACAAAAATCCAATAAAAAGATGCATATCGACGTTATATGCCTGGTTTAACTGCAGTAGCTCACTGAAAAACAGCCACTTCTTTCTGTGTGTAAATAGCTATCTTTCTTTTTTGTTTTACACTTTCTTTTTGCTCAATTTGTTGGCAAATAAAGCCCTTCATGAGTATTTATAATAATACTGCAGATGTGTGCAGAGGTTAAACAAGGAAGTGAGGGGGCTAGCATCTCCCAGCGAGGATGAGGAAAAAAATTAGGAAAATTCCAAGATCCAGTATAAGCAAACAAACACACAAAAAAAAAAAAAGAGTAAAAAACGTTTGATTCTGGGGATAAGCTTTAAAAAGCACTAGGTTGGTGTATACTGGGGCAGCAACAAAAGCTGCAGAGGTATTCAGAGGCCACTGCAGAGAGGACGGGTGCATTAGTAAACATCCTTCGCAATAATACTAATGTAGGTACAAATGGTATTATGAACAGATCAAAGGTTTTATTGAGGAAAAATCATTTTAATGCATTTAATTTGACTTTTCATTTATAAACTTGAAATGCTTCTTACTTTGATGTTTTCTTGTTTGAATTTGTTAGGAGGATTATGATTATTTTTCTTTGATGCTTTCTGCTCTGCAGAAGATTTACTTGAAATTACAGTTGATTTAATTCATATTTGTTGGCCTAAAACCGCACAAAGGTGTCACTTTGCCTCGAGGTATTGCAGGACGGTTGGGCTCTATTAAAGGTGTAGAGGATGATCTTTCCAGGTGGATCATCTAAATAACTGGTCCTCCTAACTGTCAATCATTCTGGTGATAGTCCTACGTGCTCATCCAATTTGCTATCTTTTTCAGTGCACGCAAGCTTTCAGGCATATATCTGTGGTGCGCTACGATTTCAGACAGTCATTGAAGCTCACCTTTCTCATTGCGGTTGTATCTAAACCGCAATGAGATATCTAGAGAATGTCTTGCGCAGAGAGCTCCACTTCCAAAGCACTTTAGAATTTCCTGTCACAGCAGCCTGCTGTCGCCATAGGCTGCCACTACCAGACAGCGGCAACTAATAAATATATGGTACATGCATTGCACGGTGGTTAAGGAGTTACGTGACCAATGGCAAGCAAAAAGTAGTGATCGTCTGTCCGAACGGTCTGTCAACTGAGTTCACTATATATTCCCCGTCTATATCGTGACTGAGGGATTTAGGGGTTAGGGCGGATGTTCAGAAACAGCAAGCTTGTATGAACCATAACAACATCAAACATATAACCAGGGTGTGCAGGAAGAGAACTGGGCTTGTGCATGCTCTTGACCACCGGGTCTTGCGAAATTACACCATATGTGAAGCCGTAACAAGGATGTGCATGACAAGGAAGGGCTATATATACTGCATGTATCATTTAGGTCATTAACATTGTATTACTTCTTGAGCCCCTTGAGTTATTTACTGTCTCAGGCAGATGCTTCGGCCGGAGAGGAAGTGAAGTTGGGACTGGCCATAACAGATTGCCAGTCTGAGCCAGTCTGGGGGGGGAGAGCATAGCACAGGAGTACAGGGGATAGATGATGACTCAAACATGCAAATCAGGGACTTCTTTGACCTACTTCATTTAATTTACCTAAAATTAAGAACTTCTTGTTCTGCCAAACAGAAACCCAAAAATATGTTTATTCATGATTTGAGGTGGGCCCCACATTTCATTCTGCCTTTGGCCCCGAACAACTTAAGCTCGGCTCTGATAAGCAATCAAATAAAAAAATAAATGACATCATCTCTACGCATATGTTAAATGATCATTGTATTGTGAGGGACACACTCACCTATCATAGGTTGAAGATCTTCCACAATGTCTCTCCTCTCCACCTCCTCTAGAATACTCAGCAGCTTCCCGACAGAAGCGTCAGAGCTCCGAGCCGCCCAGTCGTCCAGAACCGTCTTGGTGGGGTTCCTGGAACTCTCATAGTTCTTGATCTCCAGGTATGAGAAGCCCATGGTCTCCGCCACGGCGGTCCAGTCCGCAGCCACCGTGTGTTTGGGGTTCAGATAGAGTCCTAACTTCTTCCTCACGCTCACATTGAGCGCAACCAGGGGGACCGAGAAAAGGTCCACTTTACAGTCGCTACCATCCATGTTAGAACCAAAGGAAATGATTACAAACTCAACCTGCGTGATTCTCAACTCAAAGTTCAGCCCACTTGGCTTTAGCAGAACAAGGAAGTGTTTTTTTTTTTTTTTTTTTTTTTTTTTTTAGTTGCTGTTAACCAA
>NW_015151490.1:187906-207939 GCF_000732505.1 Cyprinodon variegatus
GCCACCCCTCAGTGTACATTGGTTATTACCTGCCTGGCCACCCTTATAAAAAATTTCTGGCTACGCCTCTGAAGCTAAAGATCAAACTGGATGGCAAGAATCTGTGTAGATCCATTTCCACCCCACCGATTCTGTTGATTGGACGGTAATCTGGTCAGTCTCCTAATGGCTGTTAAACCTTTGACCCAAGTGATCTCCAGCCTCCATCAGGTTGTTTTATAGCATTACATAATATTTGGATGCACCCATCTTCTGTTCAAAGTCCTTGCTGAAGAACAGCATCCCCACAGCACCATTCTGCCACCACTGTGTTAAACCTGTGTTTGGGGTGATGTGTAGTGTGCACCTAGTGTTTTTGCATTAAAGCTAGGAGGACTTTAGTGTCATTTGACCACATCACCATCTAATTTTCTAACTTGCTTTTTTCATCTTTGCGGATTTAGCAAAACTAGAAGGGACTTTGTTTTTGTTTTTAAGGAGCCTTCTACTTTCCGCTGTTGCATGAGACCAGAATTGTGGAGTAACTGGCCAATAGTCGATCTGTCAATTCAATTTTCAGCAGCTTCCATAAACCTATTGACATTTGCTGATCCTCTGGTTAATGCTCTCCTTCTTAAGTCTGAACGCCTTGTTCTGGTAGGCTTCTCATTTGGCAGTGCTTTTTTTAAGGTTTTTTTTATAGCAGTCCCAAGAATGCAAAAACAAATGCACATAACATTTTTATCATTTTTATTTAAAAAAAAAATGTTTCTTTAATTTCGCTACTTTGTGTTCAACTGTAACTTAAAATCCTTATAGAATACACAGATGTAAAAAGGTTGAGGTATTACTTGCAAGGCATATTTGTATCGGTTCAGCTTTCATGAGCTAAAAGTAGCCTTTTTCTACTCAGATGACTTCCTTTATAGGCTGTGTGAAAATTGACGACATGACCCAGAATTTAGATCTTAGGTTTCATTCCTCCTCTGCAGCGCCACGTTTCACAGGTTTTTACTTTTGGAGAAATAGAAGTCGATGCCTCTGTCTCTGTGCTGTTTGGGATGGTGCGACGGGCCTTTCTTTCCTTTTGGTGATGGTCCTGCACCGCTCTGAGGAAAAAAAAAAGGTCAACAATTAATATTCTTTAGGGTGAAAGTTATTAACAGTTCATACATGATTAAAATCTAGCTAAAGTGTTTGATTGCAATTTACGGTTAGTTTGCACATATCACAACTTCCATATGATAACTAGGAGCTCTGGCATTGCACCATGTCAAATAACAAATTAGCGATATTAATTGATAAAAACCATAAAAAATGTAGATTATCAAACATTACTATTTTCTTTCCAATTACTGTCTTACTAAGCACATGTGCTCCCTCACTATTGTTTGCAACTGTTATCAACAGAAGTGTCTTTCCCGCCTGGTTTTCACTTCCTCTTTCTAAGAAACCCGTACCGGTTTCTTGCCAAAATGTCGGCTCCATTCAGGCGCAGTGACCATGGGGGTTGGGTAGGTCTCACCGAGCGACACTCCAGCGTGTGACAGTGAAGCTGAGCTCAGGTTCCAGGGTGTGTGAACGTCAGGGCCCCTGATAGCACCTAACTCTGGGACCCACCGTCTCACGTACTCCCCCTAAAGAACAGCCATTAGAAACAGGTTATGCATTGTCAGATAAAACCTGCTTTCCTCACACTTTGATTTGCTTCTGATTATGACGCAAAGTGTGACACAATTTGCAATCACACAGATCACTGAAAAAAAGAAAAGAAAAAAAAAAAGGCTAAAGGAGATAGAACTTCTTTTGAAACCTACATTGTTGTCATAGTCGAGGGCTTGTTTGATCATGTTGAACTTCCTGTTCTCTCTGGGGTCATTTCCTATACCAGCGCTGTAGAGCCAGTTCCCATAATTGCTGCAGACATCATGATCGATCTTATAGAGAAAATCAAACCAAAGTAAAAATACATAGCAGAAATATTCAAAAATCTGTGCAAAAAGTGTATATATACACATATATATATATATATATATATATATATAAATGAAACATTGTGGTCTGATTAACTAACTGATACGTCACAACGTACCAGCAGGTATTCAAACCACTCAGCTCCCAGTCTCCAGTCAAGGCCCAGATCCTTTGTGAGGAAGCTTGCAACATTCTGGCGCCCCCTGTTGGACATGAAGCCCGTCAGCGCAAGTT
This sequence comes from Cyprinodon variegatus, assembly GCF_000732505.1. Taxonomy (NCBI): domain Eukaryota; kingdom Metazoa; phylum Chordata; class Actinopteri; order Cyprinodontiformes; family Cyprinodontidae; genus Cyprinodon; species Cyprinodon variegatus. The sequence continues at coordinate 190,094 of NW_015151490.1, forward strand.
CTCTCATGTTTGCATCAACAAAAGGTACGCCTGTCCGTCCCTCTGCAAGTGGGAAAAGAAACACACAAAAAGAAGAGAAAGATACAAACACCGTTTAAAAGATCTTCAACATACTTAAATATTATAAACAATATGTTAAGAACTCAAACCTTTCCATGCATCAAACAGCTTTGTGTCCATCTTCCATGGAACTGACTTTCCTTGAAGCCCTAAAATCAAATTAAAATGAAGTATTTTCAAATTTAGGGCCCATATTTACTAAATTATTAAACAGACTTAAATTTGTTTCCATTTCACCTTTCAGCTGAAACATTTTGTTTCCATATTTAACTCCCACAAACTTGAAGTAGTCCCTCCACAAAAGCTCAAAAATGACCCTGCAAAAGAACAAGAAAAAACAAGATAGTCAAAGCATCCTGACTGGATTGTATGTGGGGTGATACACAGCGCCTTGCAAAAGTATCCTCTAAACTTTAAAAATGTTTTTCACATCGCTGTGACATAAAATCCAGCCAGCTTTATTCTGATATTAAGCAACTCTGGAGGAGCTAGAGAGAAACCCAAGGCTAATAGAAAAGCTGTTAATGTGTCTTAGTTAACCTCGTAAATCAGGTGTCTTACTTATAAAGCTTGTGTATGCACAATAAAACAAGGCCTGCAGCTTGCATTAACATACATTTTAGAGGAAGGACAAATGGCAACACAGACAGGGGGGGACTAAAGGAAGGAAGTAAGAAAGGTCTTGATTGGGCTCAGATATTCAGTTTAATACCTTAATACGTTTTTTAGTGATGGACTCTGCAGAAAGTTGCCGACCTCTTCACACCATGCCGTTCAGCATGTGCTCCATCAGTTTATGTGGCCTACCTACCACAAGGCTGAGCGGCTGTCATTCCCAAACACTTTTATTTTCTTATTATGCAGCCAAGAGCTAAATGCGGAATAATTATGGGCGAGGAAATTTCACAACTGGATTTGTTGAACAGGTGGCATACTATCAAAGTTCCTCGCTGGAATTCATTGAGCTCCTAAGCGCGAGCCATTTGTTCACAAATGTTTGCAACAACAGGCTGCCTGCTGAGGTGCTTGCTTTTATAAAGCCGTGTCCATGGAAGTGATTGGAACAGCTGATTGCAATAATTTGGATGCGTGAAAAAATACTGTTGGAAATATGGTGTATAATTTGACACAGGATAAATGAGAACCTGTAACGCGCAGAAAAAACAGCCTCTAAGCTAGGCCAGACATTGGAAATGGGAATAAAAAGGCCAGGTCACACTGTCTGCATCTGACTCTGCAAGCTAATAGTGTTTATAAAGAGGCTCCTGCTACTTATAGGTTTAGGGGATTCTGATCTGTGGCATATTTTACCCCTCAGACCCACAAATTGAAAGCATGTCCTGCATTTCACTGGGTCTGATTTTAACAAAGAGAAAATAAATAAATCCGATATTCATATACATACACACAAATAAAATTATTCCAGAATTTCCCAGAAGGAGTAATCCTGAGAGATAAATCAAGTTGAGTCTAAGACCAAGTCTATATGCATAAACTCTCATTTCAATAAATAGATATCACAAAGTGCTGCTTTTCTCCATCTTGGGCTTTTTTTTTCTTCTTTTTCTTATTAGATGTGTAGAGCACAGACACAAGGTGCTTCCTGGTCACCAGCTCCTACCAGCGCCCTCTACAGGAATTAAGCAGAATCCTCCATTAATGAACTTCCTGCCTGAAACCATTTTTTAAGGAAAAAATAGTTCTTTAAATTCATCTTTAAATCTGACATATCAAAGACTGGGAAAAATATTAATTAAGTCTTCAAAGCCATTGTTAACACAATGAGTCCCACGTTTTTCTGCTCACAATACTTCCTCCTAAAGCTGAAACAATTAATCAGATTAATCGATTATTGAAATAATGGTCAACTAATTTAGTAATTGATCCATCGTTAACTGGAGGGCAGAGACTCCGAAACATGCCTTTAGCTGACAGAGCAAGTCGCTTAGAGCAGCTATCATACAGGAATTGCAACAGAAAAAATATATAAAGATTTGGCTTTTAAGATGAAAAAGTTTTTTTGTCTGTCAATATTCTCAATCCAGAACTCCACAAATGAAACAGTTTTAGTTTCACCTGGTTTAATTTCTTAAAAAGTCTTCTTTAAGGATCCTTTGGCTATCAGATTATTAATTGATTAATCAAAACAAAAATCAACAGATTAATTGATTCACACAATAATCGTTAGTTGCAGCCTTAATAATTCCTTTCATTTCTTTTTTTTGCCACTACTGTAGCTACCCAACATATTTATCCTCTTCTTAATCTCACTTATTATTACATCTATTGCCCCCTCAGTTAAACTACCCCCCTTGAAAAATGAAAAAATGTTGATCTGCTGTTTATTAAAAAAAAAAAAAAACTATGATTTTTAGGAAGGGTTCCACTTTATGGCTAAATGTGGACACAAACAAGATGAGGAACCTTGAAGTACAGCTGTGGTAAATTGCATGCTGGGCAGCAGCATGCTCATAGTTTTATAGATGTACTTTTACATGCCATTTCCTCATTTTGTGGTAAGATACACTTTTAGTAGCTATTCTACTGAAATCTATCTACTCTCTATCAGGAGTAAAAGCTGTTGTTGAAAGAAAGTCAGAAGACCTGCTTGGTATTCAACACAGGTTATGTGGGGGAAACAGGAAGAAATTAAGATTAAGTTCTGTTTAGGAAGATTCCCTGAAAACAACTGCTATGTTAAGACATGGGGATGGATGCAGCATGATGTGGGGTTACTTTATCAAAGTCTGTGGCTGTATTTTTGTAAAAGTTTAAACACTCTGAATACTTTTGCAAGGTACTGCATCAGAATATTATGATTTAAGTGTGAATACTGACCAGTAGGTGCTCTGATTGGCTGTCCGCTCCCGCTCGTACTTTTTGATCTGATGGTAAATGTACCGCGGAGAAATGCATCCCAAAGCCAGCCTGCATAGCACCGAGGTGGGATCATTAGAAACACATTAGAGAAGCAAAAAGGAGTAAATGAAAACCATCAGAGATGAAGGAGCAGTGAAAACTATTTAAAAAACTCACCATGGTGAAAACTTAGTGGAGTAATCCACTCCGATCAACCCGTTACGAGTCTCTTTGTAAGTCGCCACTGCATCCTACAAAAAAAAAAGGCAAGAACCATTATGTTACTTCCAAATTTTAACTGCGATACACAGAAAAGCGGTTTGTATTTTCCCCCAATGAATGTTGTACTCACAGTGTCCCAGAAATAGTGCTGGAGTCTTGCAAGGACGCTGCTTTCTCCTCCAGCGCATGGGAAAGCTGAGCGAGGGTCACTCACAGGCTCTGGATGATTAAACAGCAAGTCCATTTGATTATCAGAAACAATTCTCTAATGTAAATAAATAAAAAAGCTGTCCCACACCCTCTCAATAAAGAGAGTCACACTCAGCAGTTTGTGTACTGATTACATATATATAATACAGAGCATTATTCACCGGTCTGCTGAAGGTCCTCTGCTGTGGGAATAGCTCCTTCTTCCAACCCCGGGGGAAGAGGATTCAGCCTCTCAGGGGTTGGCAGCACAGGCCTCACCCTGCTCTTACTCTCCACCGCTTTTCTGAACTCTGTGTAGACATCAGGTAGCCTGCAACCGTGGGCGACACACATTTCTACAACGTCTTTCAACACCAGGAACGTCTCAATTAATCGAAGTCATCTCATTACCACCGACTCACACCTGGATATATGTGGAAACGGTAGATCCTCTCTGTGGTACAGCGTGGAGCCCCAACAGGTGTGAACTTGCACCTTTAGCTGAGCACAGACTTCCTTCACCTTTTTCTCCACATTCAGCTCTTCTGAAGCAACCTGGGATTGAACACATGAAAGAAAAGAAAAAAGGTTTTATACAAAAATCTTACTAAATTCTTCAATGCTTATAATCCTATGGTGACATTTGGTCATATTGCAACTACAACTTTTATTGTGTTTACTTAGGAATTTACATAAATAGATCTACAGAAAATTGTAGAAATAGTAGAAAAAGAACACATAATTTTATATTTAATTGATCAATATCTCATGGTCGATAATCGATATTATTATACATCTTCCAACACTTTGTGAACACTGTGAAAACAGCCCAATCCTACACTGGATCTTTCTCACTTCCCCTCCTGAAACAAAAATGGCGACTATGGCGTTGACTAACCATCTTTTTGCTAATCGATGAATGTGTTGATTATTGCTTTTTATAAAAAAATCGGATAGGGAAAGGTTGCTTAAAATTTTTTTTTTACAGAATTCAACCAGGTGAAACTAAAACTTCTCTACTTGAGTAGTTCTGGATAGAGCACAATGATGGACAAATAGTTTTTATCTTAAATGCAAAATGTTTATCTATTTTCTTATAATCTTTGGTATAATTTTTGCCCTTAGTGGATTTCCCTGTCAGCTAAAAGCATATTTTAGAGTCTCCAGTAAACGATTAATCAATTGCTAAATTAGTTGATGATTATTTCAATAATACATTTATCATGATTAATCTGATTAATTGTTTCAGCCCTAATGGCCGCTACATGGAAACATGATATTTTTAAAAATGACCACCATTGGTCGATGAAGTTAATGCTGCATGCCAATTACCTTTATTGTTCTATTTGGAAAAGTTAAGCCCAAGCTTTCCATATCTAGACTAAATAATTGTTGCTCATTCTTCTTTAAGAATAATTATCTCTGCAAAGCGCTTTCTCCGTTTTGCAACAGGTTTTCTAACTGATCTAGGTCTGGACTTCCAACTCATGTATAAGTTTTCTTCTCATCAACCCATCGAACCTCTGACTGTTAGCTAGAAGGTCAATCTCTGCCTTCGCCTTCAGTCTATTTCAGCTTTTAACAGGTTTTGTTATCCAGTGAATCTTCTCTGTCCCCTGCTGAAGAGGGGCTCCCTTACAGCCCGATGCTGCTACCACCACCGTGTTTCATAATAGGGGTGTGTTCAAGGCAAGTTTTTTTCCTCAACACTTAAGATCCCTTTGCTGCTTCTCTGAATAAAGCTCTCCTTGCTTTGCTAGGAGAAGCTACAGCTAAACACCTACAATTAACAGCTTTCTATGTGTAAAAGAAAATATACAAAATCATGTATTATTCTAATTTCACCACATAATCATGCAAAACTTAATGTTGGTCTGCAAAATAAATAAATAAAATTAAATAAAATACACAGAATACCTCTTCATGGAAAGCCACACTGCTAACGGAGCCGAGCTGCTTGATGAGGTCAGCGACCACCTCCTCCGGTTTACCCTTCCTCACCACCAGATTGCTGTCACACACACAGACACACATACAAAATAAAATAAACAAGCAGACCCACACATGGCATAATGCCACACAGCTGCATCCTGGGCAGAGGGGCGAATGGATGGAAAAAAGTGATGGGAACAATGTGTGCAGCAGCAATGCTAGACCCAGGTGTATCCTGATCCTGTTCAAAATGTGTCAGGGCAATCCTAGAAAGCCAAGAACATTTTCTGCACATTTTACAGCTTAGAATGACTTAAAGAAACCTGGGGTCTAGTAAACAGTGTTTATTATCTCAGAGTTCTCAGTCGTTTTATAAATATACAATACTGAAGTTCAAAATGAATATCTGGCAGATATTTCTAGAGTGTGCAGGTGTTTAATGTGAATGAGGAAAAAAGAGGTAGAGCACATGGAAGGAATGAAAGGATGAAAGGGAGACGAGGTGTGAAGTTAATAAGAACAGCAGACAGAAAGGAGCAACATTTAAGGTAAAAACCAAGGATGGAAGTGAAGAGGAAGGGACTAAAGGAAGGGCAAAATGAAGAAAGCATCACAGGAAGGAAGAAACTGAAGAAAAAAAAAAGGGAAGACCAACCTTCCCTTGCTGAGCAGCGTGTTTCTAAGGTCTCTGACGCTCTCCAGCAAGAAGCGCAGGCGGAAAGGCCCAGTCTTTGGCAGGTTGAAGTTATACGTTCCCACATAATGTCTCGGGTCAAAGCAGTACAGAGGGACTATATGCTCCGAGTTTCTCTGAGCCCAGTGGAAAAGCTGCAATTAAAGAGCACAGTCTCAGGATTAATACACATCTCTGGGTAGACTGAACTAAACACAGTGAAAACATAGTTGAATATTAAATAATGTATTTTGTGTTTAAAAACATGAAATCTAACAATTTTTCTATAATTTTCCAACAAAATCACTTATTGGATAGAGGACTATGCCCCACTTTAGAGGAAGAAAGACTTTACCTGCTGGAAAATTTTCACAGTCTTTATAAAGACCCCAAACATAAAGTCATCTCCATGGAATCTATAGAGATGCACATGAATACTCTCAAAGAAACTTTCTAAACTATATTGGGAAAGCTGCAAACAGCATGTTAGCTGCTGACTAGATGCAGACTACTTGAGTTGAAAGCCGTTAAATTAACCAAGCTAATGCCAGCTTATTATTCTCCCAGTGCTGATCTGTAAAGAACAACATCCATACAACCATGCCAATAACTATTAAACACAACGGGCATGTTTTTGGACTGTGGGAATAAAGCTGGAGCCAGGAGAGACGCCTCACACAGAGGGACAAAATCCAAAATAAAATAAAAAAAACAAAAGAAAAAAACAAAAAAACACTGCAGGATTCATACACCAACAGAACAGCAAAATAAAACGTTTAAAGATTCTGCCATTTTCACCTGAAAACTACTATTACATATAGAAGCAGAGGTGGTTTGTACTCCGATATATTTACATTAAAAACATTTTGAAAAAATATTTACTCTTAGAAGTAGTATTACTGTAAAGTACTTCTCAATTTTACTTAAGTAGTATTAATGTGTAGTATCACTTCTCCTGCTTGAGTAACTCGGGTGAAAAAGCAAAAAGACATAGTGTCAATGGAAATTCTCCACCCTCTTCCTAACAAATGTACAATTCTCGCTGCAAGGATTGGTTTAATTAGTTTTATGTTGTTTCTTTAGTAAGAATTGGTATTTTTGTAATAATTTTATTCACTTATACCTTTTCAGTTTATTTTAGTCTTTAAAATACCAGAACCTTCACATAACACCTGTCTGACTACATAGTTTCTACACATTAACTATGTGTGTAACATGATTCAGTAGCCTATTTTTACCAAACACTTTTAATCTTACTTGTACGGAAGAGGATTAGGGCCACTGAAAAAATAAAGTTAACTGATTTTTAAATATTATTTCAGTTTAATATGGGGAAAAAAGTCAGAATTCTGACTTTAATCTAGCCTTTTTTTAGATCCAAAATTCCAAGATTAAAGTCAGAATTCAGAAAAAAAAGTGAGAATTCAGAGATTAAAGTTCAGAATTCCCATTAAATTAAATAAAAATTTAAAAATAAACTTTTTTTGTTATTTCAGTTGACCCTAATCCTCTTTCGTATACTTAAGTAATTTCTTGAAATATTTATTTTTACTTATACTTGAGTAAAAAAAAAAATATATATAAATAAATATATATATACACACACACGTTTAAGTAGTGCTATTCTTGCTTTGGGTACTCTATACACATCTGCTTGTTTGATATAATATTTTAGTTTGGGAGTGTTAAATTTAAACATATTGAATGTTCTCTACTAAGAGACAAACATAAAGGAGTTTTTTTTTTATTTTTTTATTGTTGAAATGTCAAACTAAGGGCTTTTATTTTTTATTTTAAGAGGAAGCTTTTATTCTGAAGGAAATGGTCCCCCGGAAGTAAACAATTTAACTCCTTGTGTAATTTGAAGCGCTTTAAATAGTAATACTTTCTCAATTCACCTTTAAATAAAGCGGTTGTGCAACAAAATGATCCCAAACTAAAAATAGTAGCTAGGATTTAATTTACCATCTCCGTAAAACAAAGCCTGAAAATGTAAACATTTGATTCCATGTTTATGTTCTTACCTCGTTGTCATGAAGGCGCAGGTCGTTCCTTAGCAAACAAATTACTGTGCGAGAGGCTGACATTGCAGTTAGCTAACAGAAGAGCACAAGTCTCATGTGAAAAATATGAAAGCTGTAGTGAGAAGTGGTGAGCTTGTCTATATGTGGCTGCTCCTGTTCTTCTGCTGCTGGTGATGCGTTCAGGGTCACGTTTCAAGGCACGTTGTTACAAAACCTCAGCTTTTATAAGAAGGTTTCCTAACAGCTACATGGCGCCAGTTGTAATTAAACTTTACTTTGAGTTTCAAAAGATTAAGATTTGATTTTTATTTTGTTTGTTGTTTTTATTTGCATTCGCTCATTTGTTTCTATATGGTTAATGAAAATATATATATGAAAGAAAATACATATAAAATATGTTGAACTTGAATTTTTTTTTTTCTATTCACCGAGATAGGTTTTTATTATGGTTTAAGCAGTATTTTATTTTTCCTCAGCTGAAGTTGAACATTTTGTGATAATGATAAGGAAACTACTGACCATCTGTTTTTCAGGGGCAGAGCTAGAAAAAGAATACATGGGTGGCCAGGAAAGGAACTAAAGGGTGGCTGAAATCTGATACCAGTTTAGGGTCAGTCTGCACTAACCACACTGTACTAACTGGAAAATGAATGAAAAACATCTGTATTTTCCAAATAAATCAGTAGGAACAGATCGGATTTGAAATGAAGCCCTTGATAACAAATCTACACATTTATACGTTATGTAAATTGGTTAAGGTTTGCCAAAATACACACATGGTTGATCTTTACCTCTAATTTGATAGAAAAGCTTTCCCTCCTCTATAAAGCACAAAGCCTAATTATGAAAATAGCATTTATGTTTCTGTCTTATTTAGTAGGTTGAATAATTAATTACCACTTCCACCGTTTTTAGACAACTTCTTGTTTTCCTCTAAGACATAGGTAGTAAATAGGTGTGTAGAAAAAAATCGATTTGGTGATATATCGATCTTTCAATTCCAAATATCTATAAAAAAACAAAACATTTTTACCTCAAACAATGAGGGGAAATTGGGCTAATTCTGCACTGCCACTGGCAGATAGTGCAGGGAGCCCTTTTGCTGTGCGGCAGAGCATCATATGTGAAGTTGAGGCCGTCAGAGTGATGAACATATACAGCACTTGCTTTTTTATTTATACATTTAATTTTGAAAGCTAGGAAAAATATAGCAATATATAGTGATATTGCAATATCGTGATAATATTGTGTTGTTACCCAAGTATCGTAACACGTATCTGATCGCATCAACCCTAGTGTTAAAGTAAGTTCTAATGGTAATTATGGCCCAATCCCAAACCGGCCCCTAAGCACTTCCATCTTTCCAAAGATGCAGCAAACTAGCTTCAATCTGTGCACTCCATTCCAAAATGGAAGGTCCTCTGTGAAATAGTTTATTTGACCATATACATTTGTTTTAGGAAAGGGGCAAGTGATTAATGCTATGTGAATCTGCGCCACAGAGCTACAGCCACACACGGGGAGTCGCTGTGTTGCCATAGCAATGACTTGTTTCCTTTTCCGTTTGAGGAAAGAGGCCGTCCCATTCTCATTTATACCCCCCCACCTTCAATCAAGGTGCCTTCCACAGCTTAGGTAGGGTAGGGCTTAGGGGTGGTTTGGGATTCAGCCAACATACTTGGAAAATCTGTAATCCACAAGTTAAGGTTTCAGAATTTGACTCTCTAATACCGTGATTTAATCAAGTTTTTTTTTCACTTTATATATTCCCTTAAAGTAAAACAAGAAGTTAAGGCTAAAAATCTTCTCAATATCATAAATAAATACAATCTGATAGCATGAAAACTTGTAGCTGTATAATTGATCTATTTGTTTAATCAGTTTTTTTTTTTTTTTTAACTTATTTTACTTATGTCTTACATATATATGTACATTTTCATGTTACCCAAATGTCTACAATAAAATGTTACATTATACTACCGGTACATTGTTTTATTATTACATTATATAACCATGTCATATAATGTAAATATTATGTTAAAATAAATAACATAAATATTTATATTATTGTTATTATGAGAATATAAATCTGGAAACCTTCATAATAATAGTTTACATTCAATGTTAGATGAATATGTTATTTATGTTAGAAATAAAGTTATAAAAGTATTCATTTATAATAATAACTAAATAGTAACTAATGTTACTCTGCCTCCTATGCATTTGCTTGTAAAATAATATTCACATCAATCCTATTTTCACCTTATAAGAGTAGGCCGTTCGTTTTGTGCAGATTTTTTTATATTTAAAAGAAAAATAAATAAATAAAATCATGTGATCAATGAATGTGAAACATAAGAATAAAGATATGACACCGTAAAACAGTCGTAGAACTCAGATTTATTAAGTTAAATGTACAAAAGATGGATTACTTGATACATTTCATGTTTCAAGGCTTTGTCATCTCAAACAAATCAAGCTCTGTCTCAATCAAAAGCCTTCCAGTCTTTTTATATCGCCTGCCAATTCTCAGACATTCCTACACATTCTAGTTGATCTTTTTTTCTACTTGCAGTACAGTCTGCTGTATAACTCAGACTCTACTCATCAAATAGATCTGTTTATAATGCATATAAAAGTGCAGAACAATATATGTACAGAATAAGTGAACTTCAGTGAACCCTGGATGTGCTCTTAACAGAGCGACAGGGAGGCTCTTGGCTTTGGCAGTGAGGGTCTTTGTTTTTAAAGAGAAACTGATAAGGCACTAATAAGGGTTAAAGACATTTGATCGCTCCTTAAGTGCCGCTGTATCATAGCTGCATCTGAGTTTTCAGCTAAAGAAAACTCTTCAGTTCTGTGGGGGGGTCACACACGCTCTGTTTGATTAGAGCTAAAGGAAAGCGCGTCTGGATTGTGGACTGAACTTGCAAACCAAATCAGAAATTCAATCTGCTTTCCTTAATGCAGGGTTCTTATTAACAGTCTGGTTTAAGTGTTTCCAAGGTCTCAATCTGGAAAAGTATGGGAAAATGTTCCCATTTCTAGATTTTATTCCCTGTTCCGCTGTCTAAAAGTAATTTATACATTTATCCTTTCATCCATCAATCAATAAGATCTATTATCTCCTTTATCCATCTCACCTGCCCATTTTCTTTCCATCTGAACATCCACCCATCCATTTAACTTTCCAGCCATCCACACACCTTTTCATCCATTCCACTGTTCATCTAACCATTCATCCATCCCATTGCAGAAAGTTCAAAGTGAACTGTTAAATTCATACTTTGCTTTTAAACATAGGTTCAATAGGACCAAGAGATCCAGAATGTGAGCCTGGAAAAGTCCAAAACTGTTATGGAACCCTGTGGACATTTAAAACACCACAGTAACGTCAATGCATCTGGTTCAATCTGTGCAGTCCAAAGTGCACAAAGCTGCCATAACGGAGAAAAAGGCTTCAGGGCTTTGAGGTGAACAAAAATAAAACAATTGGCTGTGACTAATACTGCATGTTCTGCAAATCTTCTTTGGCCAATGAAAAAATGGAACAAGGCTCACCTGACGGTGAGATGGAATGATGATATCTGACTCAGACAGCAGTGCTGTTATTGCTTCAAAGACATTGCACACAGATGCAAATGTTGTTGTCGAAATTCAACATAACAAAAAAATAGAAAAATATCTCCTCAGCTGATTATCTCCAACATGTAAATGTTTGAATACATGACATCAAAGTGCAACATTTTTTTTTTTAAATCCTTCTAAATTGGGAGTTTGGAGTGCTAATAAAGAAAGGAAAGGCAGTTAGAAAAAAAAAAAGACATTCATACTTACAAATTGCTTTTGTAAGGCCTTGACAAAAATGCATTACTTTTGTCCAAAAGGTGACTGTAGAAATCGGATCAAAAATGACCGTTCATGTGGTATAAAAAATATTTTTCCATCTTAAATTCACTCAGCAGTTTTAAGCTGATGAGTAAGTTACAGTACTATCAGGTGTGAGCTGCATCACCATTAAGTCACAGTGTCAACTTAACGTGGATACGCTGAAATGAGACGATAAACGGGCTTGGAGAGACCGTCTCTTTGCTCCACGTTTGGACACTTTTCCTTTTCTCTCCGTAAAGATTGTTGACCCCGATCCTTTGAGACCTCAAAGTGCCATCTTAGCGGGCCCCTTCTGAGACATCAGCTATGGACACCTGAGGTCCACCCGCAGTCAGCTTTGCCTTACGGCATACAGTCTGTGTTGAGCAGGGTTCTGAGAACTGAAGGAGGCATAGGACAGGGAAGATGGAGTGTTTCTGAACCCTGGAACCGGGTAACGCGAAGAAGGGGAGGACCCAGGACCATATAGACCATGTAGGTGGGCAGGGAGGTTTGGGGGGGGGGGGCTGGTGGAGACTGGTGGAGCTTCATCAGAAGCTACCCTGGACAAACGGGTGGCTGAGCAGAACATCTGCTGTTGGGCGCCACTTCTCCTCCACAAACACCTCCCGCAGGAAGTCCCTACAAGATTCGGACACGCCCTCTGGCAGCATGGGCTTGGTGGGCTGGGTGGCGATCTTAAAAATGGCGGCCATGGCCTCGTACTCGGCCCAGGGAGGTTTCTGAGTCAGCATTTCAACAACAGTGCAGGCGACGCTCCTGAAGAAGAGCAACACAGGAAAATGGATTAGTCATTAATTTACCAGAATACATTAAATCAAAGTATAAGTTTTGACTAAGACATTATTATTATATTTCAATTCAAATAAGCTTCACTGTCTTGCATAGTTTTTCACAGTCTTTCCAAAGCATTAATTGGACTTCAGCTCATCTATTAGCTTAACGTACTCTTAAATGACTCTGGACAGAATTTTAGTCACATTAGAAACTTCCTAACCAATCAAAGACCACAAGTCCCAGCTTTTTAAGAAATTAACTTTAATTATTAGGGCTTTTAGATCACAGCCTCATATTTCAAAAGTATTGCTTTTTGGTAAACTTTTCAACATTTGTGTATTTTACTGGCATGGTAAGTATCGCAGAACAGTGCATATTTCAGCGTAATGGAAAATGATTTACTGCAGGAATCAGTTGTGAGGTTTTAAAGCAGCATGAAACAAAATAAATAACAATTATATCATGGGGAGGCTTTTCTTTAGCCAGAACAAAAAGCTGCTATCTGATCAGGACTGATTAGAAGATGGAAAGAGTAAGAAGAGTCGCAGGCTATGCCCAAACATCCGCCCTAACCCCTAAATCCCTCAATCACAATATATAATGAACTTGGTTAACTGACCGTTCGGACAGATAATCACTACTGTTCCCTCACCATCGGTCACGTGACTCCGCCTCCCTGCCTGCACCATCCTTGTTACGTGTCGCCGCTGTCAGGTTGCGAAAGTCTATGGCGACAGTGGGCCACTGTGACAAAATCCCATAATGCTTTCCAAGGAGAGCTATCGCAAAGTATTCCCGGATATAGCTGCTTTTCTAGTGACTATGGATTATCACTACCTTTAAGGTGCATTCTGGGAGATTTTGAGTCCACCACTTTTTCATCCACTAGATGTTCAGACACTCATTTAAAACGGCGTAACCACTATAATACTGCCCTATATAGTGATTAGGGAGGACATTCGGACACAGCCACAACCTCTTTTTCAAGTTAAAACAAATTCAGTATAAACCTGCCAGGAGTGTGAAAGTGGCTTGTTGTTTTTCACGTTTGGGCTCACATTCAAACCAGAAAAGCCCGCTAAAGCGTACTTTCCAAAAATCATGATTTTGCTCCTTCTTACGTCATTCTTTGAGGGGCGCTAACATTACCGGAAATGCTGTCACTGTTGCCGTCTCTTTTGCACCAAAAGGGGAAATTCAAACAATCAGGGACTACGTCTAAATGTCTGCCCTAACCACTATATAGGGCACTATATAGTGATTAAGGGATTTAGAGGTTAGGGCGGACATTCAGACACAGCCAGGGGCTCCACTGCAGGCAGTCAGTAAGTGTCGTTGCCTGTGTTACTGTTTTACCTATTTTGTAAAAGTCCAGGAATAATGATAAATGACCATTGGAAAACTGCTAATGTTGCTAGCGCTATACCATCCACATAAACTGACATACACACAAGTGAAATTCATGTGTGCCCTCATGAAAGAAAAGGTCCCGAAAAGGAGTCAGACTGAGCCCTAGTTAATTTTTTTTCTCCTTAAAATTATTAAACAATATTTAAAGACAATTTTAGAATGATTGAATATGTAAAATACTAGGCTTAGACACTTAAAATAAAAAAATAAGAATAAAGAAACATCTTAGAGGAAGCAAAGAACAAAGAGACAGGTGTGGAGCAAAAGTATTTTCATTTCTTAGCATTCAACCAGACCAAAAGGAGAGTCTGAAAAATGAAGTTCTCAAACATTCACCAATTTGACTGATGCCGAGCTGTACTGCAAAGAATGGACAAAAATGGAAGTTCTTAGATGTGCAAACTTTACAGATACTAACCCCCCCAAAAAGGTAATTTCCACCTTAAAAACATGTGCTGCGTTGATCCACCATATGAAATAGTTCTAAAACAAACTTAAGTTAGGGGTTGTAATGTGACAAAAAAAAGACCCTACATTGATTTAGGCTAAATATCAAAAATACCAAAAACAAGATTAGCAGAAAGCAGTATTTTAATTACCAAAACATTATAAAAGCAGTCACCTCACATTAGATGATGCATCTCTTTTAAAAATCTGTGCTGCAAAAATCTAATTTTTTTCTTGATGCAACAATATGAATCTCTTTGTATCGGCACATTTAAGAGTAAAGGAACAATTTATTTATTTATTTATTATTATTATTTTTTTTTAGAATGATGTGATGCAAAATGCTCCTCTAACAACCAAGGATGAGACATTGTCTGCTTTCTAAAGACAGCCTCTGATCTAAAGCTCTTTCTGTCCTGTTTTTAGCAGGTTCTCACACAGTAATGTCAGACAGCGACATTACAGATATTCTTTCATATATACATCCAAATACATATGAGGCTGAAGTTTGAAAAACCTATATAAGCAGTACAGAAATGTCAACAACAAATAAAGCTTAGGAAAAAAAGGTTAAATTGAGAGCTTGTTATTTTAAAACTCTACTTTACATACAGGCATTTTAAGCTCTCATAGACACATTGAAAACATATAGTTCAACTGTTAAGAGTCAAATATCCCAAGTAATACTGATCCCACAGAGTCCTAACTTCGACTTTTATAATGATCTTTATTAGAAAACTGTAAAAGTAAAAATTTAAGGTAATTAAAAAACAACTTATAACCTTTAAGCAACCTTTAAACTGCTAACAGCTGTAACCAGTCAACGCCTATAGACAGCATGCAGTTTCACTGCCTAACTAGGTTATAACATATCCCTGGTGTCATTCCTTGTTATCCTTACCAGACATCAGCTTTCCGGCCGTATCCCTCCCCATTTATGACCTCGGGGCTCATCCAGTAGGGGGTGCCAGTGACGGACTTGATTCCTGTTCCAGACATGCAGATGGTTTGGATCCGTTTGCTGGCTCCGAAGTCTCCGAGCTTCACGTTCCCTGAGGAGTCTCTTAGGATGTTAGCACCTGATGAGACGGAACAAAACGAGCTCAGAGTTTTCCCAGGGAAAGTTAATTTACCCACTGTAATCAATTAAGGTCCACTTCAAGAGCTCAACTAATCTGGGATGCAGCAATATTTGGAATTAACTATTAAAATGCCGACTGAGATCTTGATGCTGTCCTTATCTGCATGCTCCTTTCCCTTTCGCTCCCTGATTGACTTAAACTAAGACAAGTCGACTTGTCGAGAAGTCGACTAAGACTTCTGTCCTCCATCTGTAGTCATTTTCCAACATGTCTGTCCCGTTTCCTTTGGGCACGCCACATATTTGATCAGTGACTAATGTTCGCCACTTGCTTCTCACCCTCCACACCCAAAGAACAAAATCAATAGCTGCAGAGGACTAACACTAAGACTTCCAGCACATATCTGATTACTCAGGTGAACCCACTTGTTTGCCTTTTTAGGAACATTAATGTCACAGATAAAAGTCTCCGCTATGGTGAGCTACATGCAATTTAATGCTGCAGAAAATGCTGCTCCCTGTGTGGTGAAGTGAAGCCATATATTAGAGCAGCGGAGAGTTTTCAAGTGGAAAAATCCCACCCACGTGCACTGTCATGGAGCCTGGCTGCATCCCAGGTGACAAACTAGCCTTTTCTTTTTTTTCTTCTTTCCCTTACTGACACCACCAGACGGGATGTTTCCCTCTTTGGCTGCTGCACTTTAATGAAACAGCGACTCCCAAAGCTGCGGGCAGAAACGTCTGCAGCCTTTCTGTCTGCTGTGGAGCATTTTTTCATACCGGCCAGTTTCACCAGCATGAAGCCTCAGGGGAGGCACTGAAATAGCACCTTTTTCCAGCCTCTTTCTGATTTGGTAAACATTGAGAAAATGAAATGGAAAAATTGTGTCCACAAACTTTACAAGTCATTCATAAACTTCTTCACATTTGATATTTCAAACTTTAAGGTATTTTATTGGAACTTCTTCAGACAAACCCACACCAAGTGGAGAAAGTTTGAGAAGTCAAAGGAACATAATGCAGGGGTTTTCCAAATAAAAATCTGGAAAGAGTGTCCTTCATTTGTTTTTTGATTAAACCGCTTTTCACTGCCATCACAGCTCCAGCCTTTTCAGGTATGTGTCTATTAGCGCTGCACATCTATAAACTAGATGATTCTTTACTGGATTCTGGTCAAGACGTGGCTATTTTTAAACTATTTTTAAATATTTTCACTAAAGTTCTGGTTACGTCTTATAGTTTACCATCCTTTTGGAGGGTGAACCTCCTCCACAGACTCTGCAGGTATTCCTTCCTGTGTTTCCCACTATTTTTCCCTACCCAGCTCACCTTTCTATATCAAAAAACATCCCCACGGTGTAATACTGCCTTAACCATGTTTCACAGTAAGGAAGGTACTGTGGTTGACAGGTGCAAATGTAAATGACGTAATAAGCAGCAAAGACTTGTGATCTAAAGTCTAAAACACGCAAGCACAAAAAAAAACCAATGTAAGAGAAAAATACAGCAAACAGAAACCAGCTGCAAACGAGCAGCTGCTTTGTTTATGGTTGCAGCATTTTTGCTTTTGCATTTGTTTTGTTGATTGTAGGTTCTTGCTTCTATTTTTTAGTGAATCCATCATTTTTTTTTTTTTTTTTGTAGCGTTTTTTTTCTGCTTTTATATTTTGTCTCTGCTTTATCTTTTTTTTGCAGCTCCTTTTTTCGTTTACTGTGCGTTTGCACCTGTTGGCCAAGGACGCCAGGACACTGTTTACGGTGACGCACTGTGTTCTGCCATACATACGGTGTACCTTGTCGGCTAAGACATCTGCTACTGCCCCCTCTTCCACATCAGGATTCTAACCAGCAAATTTTACCAATTAATTAAGCCAAAACTCAAAATTTTATTGAGCAAAATGGCCACAGAAACTGTTTTCAAACGCATACAGTTGTGCTTGAAATTTTACATACCCTTCCTTTAAAGACAATATATATACTAGTGTTGCGCCTATGCCATTTTTTGGCCTTCGATACCGATACCCGGCCGATACCAATGCCATATCGATACCATCTGTTCGAAATTAATGTATGTGTGTATATATGAAGAACTGCAAAATACTTGGATGTGAAATAATTGCCATCATGGCTTTGTCAAGCTACTGCCTACCTTTGTGAAGGAAAAAGACTAATACAAAGTTAATCCAGTAGAAATTTTTATTGCCTACCTGGAATGGGTGACAGTAGTTGAATAAACTTTTGTGTGTGTATATATATATATATATATATATATATATATATA
>NW_015151490.1:208622-218284 GCF_000732505.1 Cyprinodon variegatus
TATTTTACTACACTATCATTCAGTACTTTTTTCTTTATTATAACTTTTTCAGTTTTGAGTTCTTTGAATTACTAGAGCGAATACAACATTTTCTTTAATGGGAGGGAGTGTAAACTTTCAAGCACAACTGTAAACCTCCTTTTTTGCACATATAAGTGCGAAACCTGTCTGTTTAAGGACCTTAGGTCAACAGCAGTGCTGCGCTGGGCATGACAAATAGGAGTTGACATAATTTGCAAAGAGGCAAAAAAAATGAAGATATGGGTGCAATAGGGAGGATTTAAAAAGTCACTTTCGCTTTTGAATTTTGAAGGTTATATTTAATAGTTCTAAAGCAAATAAAATCGCTTGCTCCACTTTGTAGTTTTATTATTAAAGATTTCTGGGCACTCTGCATCACCTTCCTTTCCATTTCATTATTTCATTGAACACTACTTTGTGTTGGTCTCCCGAATAGATTTGTCTCTTTGCAAGGTTCCAGTTTCAGTTACCTTTGATGTCCCTGTGTACAATCATGTTGCTGTGCAGGTAGGAAACTCCCTGAAGGATCTGCCTGGTGTATCTTCTAGTCACCTTCTCCGTCAGAGCCCCGTAGGCTTTCAGCTGGTCCTTTATAGAGCCCTGGAAGAAAAGCCCAACAGAGGAGCAACGGTTTCTATGAAAATGTGTGAAAGAGTTCCAAATGAAGAAAAACTGCAAACAAAAAATGTGTGGAGAGACGACTGCCTGCTGCAGCGTCTAAACTCTTTTTCTTTGCTCCTTTTATATATATGCAAAAAACCTGATCCTGAACCTACAACAAGCAGAACTAAACCTATTTTTTTTACTTAAAGCTGTCAACAACACACCCTTAAGATAAATCTGAATCTTGCACAACTAAACCATCAGCCTCTCCCCTGGGCCACTCAAGTTTTATCGGGCTCAATCTTTAAACCTTTGCCCTTGTCACCTACTATCCTCCTCCTGCCAACTCCAACATACCATAAACATTTCCATTTCCAGACAATGTGTGACTAGGATTAAGAAATAAAAAAAATAAAAAAAATAAAAAAAAGGTCTACGGGCACTAAAGTGCTCATTTACAGAGAAAATGATCTCATAAAACGGGTTATTCTGCTCAAATGATCCATTGAGACTATGTTTGCTGATAGCTGACAATTTCAAACTGTTTTCCAGCTGCAATCAACTGCCTGGGTTTAAACCTACATGGATCTAGTTCTGTTTCCATGTTCAGTTAATAAATGCTCACAGTTTATCCTCTAAAACCATTTTAACAGTAATCACAGTTCAAATTTGTCCTTGTTGTTTATTACTAACTATTTAAAGTATGATATCTAGTAGAGTCAAGATCAAACAATTGTAAAACTGACAAATTTTGCTTTCAGGTCACAGGACACTGCAGCACAGATTCATTCCCCAGGAAAATCTTTTAAAATTCTTTCAAACTCTCCCTTATAGTAAAAAATAAAAATCCAGATTTAGACTAAATGGTTTAATAAATAAGATTTTCTCCATTTGCTCATATGACAGTTGGAGAAAAAGTTTAGCCGTGATGTAAAGCATCAAACTAAAACTTCATTCCTTTGCTCTTCTTAGCTGCAGCTGCAAACCAACAGCTGGATGCAGCACAACGTCACTGCTCACCATCAACACCACCAACAACACTTTAGATGGTTCATATTCAATTTAAAGGAGGGAATGGCACTTGGTTTTTCTCCTAGGGCTCCAGGCCTTACTATGAATTTTGCTCACTATGAAAGTCAGCTCATAGGCTTATTAACTCCTAAAAATAAATTCAATTTAGGAAAGTCTAAATGACATTTTAATACAACTTTCTAATCACTTAGTATAATAATATTAAATATTTCATAGTTGACGTTTAAGATGTTGCATTTTAATGTATGTTTGACTAATGACGTTAATTCAAATTTGTATCCTTAAGCCTGACTCTTAACCACTTTACTTTTTGTCTTTTAAAATCTAAATTTTGAACAGTTTCCTAAATACTAAGCAGTATTTATTTAGCAATATGGCTGCAAAAATTGGACAGATCAAAATCAGAAAGGCCCTCATCTAACAAGCTAAATATCTCGAACTGTTTACTTTTGACAACTGGAAAATAACACCAAACCCTCCTTTGCATTATATTTCATGCAAAACTGATAAAGAAAATACCAAAGCCCTTGTATTGTTTAATAAAGGTGCTAGCGTAGCAATCCAAACTCGGCTGGAGTTACTATCACAAATTAAAGCTTTTCAAAATAAATGTGGCATATGCAGATTTGCATGCAGTAATAAAGCCGTAAAAGACTGCGGTCTTATGGAGGAAGGAAGCATAAGAACCAGAACATGAACACAGAAGTCATCCAGTTTGAGTTTCACTGTTGCACCAGCCTTCTTTTTGAAGCAGCTCAGGTTTGCACTAAAGACTTTTCAGCTTTAAACTTTGAATCACATTCAAATACAAACCAGTTTTAAGCCTCATGTAAAAAGCAGCATAATAAATGAAAACTTTTCTGTTCTTAAACTGATTTGATTTAAAGGGTGTGTACGCAAGTTGCATAGTTTAAGTTAACTGAAATGTATTTAAAAGTCTTCCAGTAAATTCAGATATGCTGTCTAATTAAAAGTGTAACTAGGTAAAAATAATTTCCCTGCTGGCTTTTAGATTTATGTACTTTATTCATCAAAAGAAGGGAAACTGTTTTTGACTTGAGCAACATTTATTTACCAATATTGCTTTTTGCTGTGAGTAAGCAGAGACAGTAAATTGTTTCTAAAAATAAGATGATAGTCTGATATGGGGCTGAAACTATTAATCGGATTAATCCTGATTAAATCGAGTATAGAGATTAAAAAATACCTTTAGCTGACAGAGCAACCCACTTAGATCAGTTATTAAATCAAACTGTAAAAAAAATATATAAACATTTTACATTTAAGATAAAAAAAAATGTTTTGGTCTGTCAATAATCTGTATCCAGAACTCCTTAAATGGAAAAGTTTGAGTTTCACCTGGTTTATTTTTGTAAAAAGTCTTTTGCAATCCGATTTTTAATTGATTAATCGAAAAATTAATCAACAGATTAATCGATTAATAAAATAATCTTTAGTTTCAGCCCTAATTGATACATTATGTAAATCAAATTGATGGTATTCAAACTTAACTAACTTTGATAAGTAATATTGTGAATTATTTTTGAATAGTAATGTATGATCTTACACAGTTTGTATTTAATACTTTTGTTGTGACTTCCTGAAAAGGCTGGGGGTTATTGGTGGTTGGTTGATTGTTACTCTTCTATTTTTTGGAAAATTGACTATTTACGATACAACTGTAATCTGCATACCGTGTGAATAAAATACTTTATTATAGAAAATTGAGCATTCAGCATAATGCCACCTCGATCTTAAAATCCTAGAGCAAATGATTTCCTGAATCAAAAACAAATAACATTACAAATACACAACTACCGTGTGGCGGGATACGCACCCCGGGCATGAACTCTACAAAAATGGTGAGTTTTCTCTGTTCCAGGTCTCGGAGACAGCCGTAGTACTGGACGATCCTCTCGTGACGCAGGTTCTTCAGCAGCTGAATCTCGCACTCTAGAGCATTTACTTCCTGCAGGAAAGAACACAAAACTAAATCTATTAAATCTTGGGAGAAAAAAACAAACAAAACAACAATAGCATATGTAATTATTAAGCTTATTCCAAGCAAATGAAAAGACAAATCCCACCTTGCTTGTTTCCTGACAGTCCGGATCAAACGGCACCTGCTTGGCAGCCAGCTCACGGCCCGTGTCTGCATCATAGCAGAGGTAGACCTCCCCAAACGCTCCTCGCCCCAGAAGCTTTCCCTGCCGCCAGTTGACTGGCGCCCGCGGGGCTGCAGAAAGCAACACCAGATGATGAAAAACCTCCATGTACTATTTTCTGTCTACTAAACAATCCCTGAAAGAGACAGAAACGCTGTGATAAACTGATCTGAGCGCACGCCGAGTCTGCTGCAATAACACATTACTCCGACAGTAAACCAAACAAGACAAGACGTCAAATACACCACAGTTTGTCAAATTACTCCAACCGCAGACCCTCTCCAATTCAGGGAAACCCCTGATAAGACAGCCAGGCGGGTAAAAACCACAACCAGCCGATGCAAAGTTGTCAAAACCTGAGAAAGAACGTCTCAGCAGCTCTCATCCTCTCCAGTCCCAGACTCTGAGACTTTGTTTTTGAATTAGCCGTCTTCTTTGTGGCTGTGTTAGCCTGTTTGGTCGTGCGTGGGTGAGGACGGCGAGACACAGACATCGACCACAGACTGCTGAGCTGAGCTCTGGCAGGATGACAGAGAGGGTTTCTGAACCAACTGCAGATGTGATCAGTGCGACTGTAACATGGACGGGTCTGCATGACGAGAGAGGAATTACGCCTCGCATTACTGTACATCACTGCTGCTCTTCTACACCCTGCATCACCAAGAATTCAAATAAGGCTGACAGATCAGGGATTATTGCTGAAACGGCTTAACAACTGAAGATTTTCCTCATTTCTGACGTGTTAATGGGAGGAATTCACTGTGAACTGTTAAAACATTGAAGCAGGGTTATGATAAACTTCTCAACTTAGTCACTGAGTGAAATTATATTAAAAAAAAGGAATTATGCCTAAAAAAAAAAAAGGATTAAGCAAAACTAGTTGAAACTCTAGTGCTTTTCTTTGAAACTGTTTTATATAAACCTTTTACAGGTTCAGTCCAACTACTTACATTTGGCTGTGCCCCTCTGGCAGCTCTTGTCTGCCGTACGGCCCAGCGAGCGCAGGTCGCTGAATGTCAGCGAGCCGTCTCCGTTATAACTGCGCGTGCGACTGGAGGGAACCAGCTGGAAGAGGTTCTCCTGGGGCATGAAGCTGCGCGGGAGTGTCCTGCGACCTGAAAGCAGAAACACATTATTTTTCCTCCTTCGCTCATTCCGTTACTTATTAGTGGCTGTAGAGAAAGAGGCCAAGATTCATCACTGGCCCGAGTCTCTCAGCACTCAGTCCCGCTTCCCTTCAGACAGGAAGAAGGCCACTATGTTTTTTTTTTGTTTTTATACAAGTTTGGGTCCGCCAGAGGGAAACATAAATCACAGCTAGTCAAGGTTAGCCTCTGAGTGAGCAATTGCTTGCAGCTGCCTGGAAAAGCCCTGCAGCACTTAATGCACCAAATCTATATGAGAAAAGTAGGATTTACAAATCTGTATCGTTGATTCTCTGCTTTAATGTTAAGGTTAATAATCGCTTAAATGGGTAGTAAAGGGGATTTCTTACGATCTCCATAATCCTTGCTGCGGTTGGGCAACTGGAATTGCCGTGGAAAAGTTCCTCCTTTCGGGTGTCGACCTGAGGAAATAAAGTATAAAAATCTTTATGCACCAAAGATCTCAGCTTTACCCTCAATGTATTTCTCGCTTTAGACCCCATTATTTATGCGATCCTCAGCTTCAAACATGCACAGACATACTGATAGAGAGCAGCTATAAGTGAGGCTGACGCTTCCCCATTTCATATCTGACAAGTTTCAACCCCTTTCTCCGGCTCATTCGTGCATGTTGCGTCAAAGTTGCGCTTGAATCAAAAATGACGCAAGGCTTAGGCTTTCTGCAGCCCAGGCAGAAACAGAAAAGAAAAAGAAAATAGGCCATTTCTTGGAGAAGTATTAAAGGCAGGTGGGGAGCCCTGCTGACGCACGTGAGCGCAGAACCCCCTCATTACACGCTTTGGAATAGGAGGGGGACTCACCCTCAATTGAAAGCAGCTGTTCTGTCAGATGACGGCTTGCACTCGTGCTGTTATTGTGGCTCTATCCCCATGGAGACGAGAGTTATTTTTTGTGTTTGGCAGCGCAGGACGGAGAGGAAAATTCTGCTCAGAGGGAATGATAAACACTGTAGGGGAGCTGGGCTTTATATCTGAATAGAAGAGAGCGAGTGTGTGTGCAGTTGTGTCTTTATGTACCGTGCACAACATCTGCAGTATTTCTTTTTTTTTTTTACTCTATGCATGAGGGGGAGCAACTGGTCCGAAACTTCAAATCAGCAGAAGAGATTTGGAAATGTTCCGCTTACAATGGTTAGGAAGGCACTGTCTTGATCAGTGTTGTAAATAAACAGATGGGAACCCAGGAGCCTCCAGGAGAGGGGCTTCTAGGACCGATGAGGGATTTTAACAAGCCGCTTGCTTGATTAAAAAAAAAAGAAACTATGCAGAAGTTTTATTATGGGCGATAAGAGCAAGAAGGGAGAAATGAAAGTAACTCTATCCAGATTTTCATTTCTAAAAATTAAGAAACCGTTTGATTGTCATTCCAATACGCACTGCTTTTTATAGGTCTTTCTCATTAATACCACATAAAAAAGGTAGATGATCTAATGAATCTAATTTTACCAGGAACTGTATATTGCTGAGCTCTTCTAAGGAATCTGGGTGTTTTGCATTTCTAGAACAGAAAATTCTGAGGAACTGAATGTGGTGCAAAATTTAGAACAAAAAAGAAAAAAAAAATCAATTTTATGCAAAGCAAGCTCTATACCTTGTCTTTCAACAGAAGCTGGACAGAATAAACTCAGCACAAAACAAGCTGTTTTATTTTATTATTATTTTTTTTTGCAAACTGAAGAAGCTGCAGCAGATTTGCTCTCTCTTACCTTTGTATTCGTAGTTGAGGTTCAGGTAATTATTGTCCCTGTTGTTTTGTGAGTAAGGAGGGCTGAAATGATAAAGAACATGGAGGAAAGTTCAGAAATCCTTCGCTAGTCTAGTTGGTAATTTCCCTTATCTACAGAACAGAGTCTGGCCAGCAGCTTCAAATTAAAGCAGAGCGACACAGCCTCTAACTGCTGCTGGATGTTTAAGAAGAGTGTTCTGCTTTAGAGCTGATAAGCTGGGACCTCTTTGTCATAATAAGGCAGTGAAAGAATGGTTTGCGGCGCTGCAACGTTGAACAGGCAGCCAAAGTAACTTTGCTGTATTTTTCATTATAAATGAATTCTTTAGCCTCCTACTTTCCCTGGGTGTTTGTGACCAGCCCCTCCAGAGAGTGACGTCTCTGCTGACCGCAGGGCGGCGCGGGGCCACGAGACCCTGGATAAGGGGCACGCATGCCCGCTCCGGGGGGAAAAGTTCCATGCACTTGTTTCCTGCCATTGTTCTGCAGCTCAGAGCGCTGATAAGCCTTGTGCAGGTAGAACAGTTTCCGTCCTCCGCTCTCTCTCAAACCTCGCTCTCCCTGGCTTTTTAATTTTCCTTTCGATACAGATTTCTTCTCTCTCTCATGTCAGTTTTTCTTTCTCTTTTTTTTTGTTTCATGTTTTCTTGCTCAGCCTTTTCATCTTCAAGCTCCATCTGTCACTTGTCTCTTCGTTCGCTGCAGTGATAACAGAGGAATCCAGGCGTCCAGATAAGAAGTCTGGTCACTATAGCAACAGCAAAATGACCTGATTTTTTTTTTTTTTTCCACACAGTCAGCCCAGGAAGGGTCAGATATACGAATTTCACTTCCTGGCTGCCATTTTTGTGTCTTTTTTATTTAAGCCAGACCTCATGTCTCTCTGAATACGCCTGGTCTCTATGATTATATATCCATGTTGATAATCTGCATCGACACTCACCTGTCTAGAGCTTGATCTATTGACTGACAGCTGCTCGACAGAGAATTGCCCGCGCTGCCGAAGGGATCCAGCATCTGACAGATACAGGGACACAGAGGGAGCAAAGGGTCACAGAGCAGACAGTAGGATGGAGACAGATGGATGGCTGTCTGTACAGAACGCAAGCCTCGGACATTTTAACACAGCAAAACACAAGGACAGGTTTGGAATTTGAGCACAAATGTCATCTCTCTACAGTGTGCTTGTCAGCCAAAAAAAATAAAAAATCTAAAAGTCTAATAGTATCAAACATTTGGAGTAAAAATCCTATTCTGAAAAGCTTTAAAAAACAGCTTTAATTAAGTTTAAAAAATCCTTGAAGCTTTGAAAAGTTTTACTTTCCTTTGCATTAAATAAAACAGCTATTTCAGAAGCGTATGAGCAAAAATGATTAGAAAAAAAGATAATACATGTATGTCTGCAAACATATATAGCTGCTTGGGTGAATGATTGAATGCAGTGTAAAACACTTTGAGGTCTAAGACTTGATAAAGAGCTATATAAAAACAGGGTGGGCAGTAACTATGTAGTCGCATTTACTCAGTTACATGATTATCTTTCTGATAAAAAATACTTTTAAGAGTGGTTGTACTGCTCCATACTTTTTACTTTTACTTGAGTAATATCTTTATGCAATATCACCACTTCTTTCTTTCTCTTTCTTTCTTTCAAGTGCTTCATAAAACGAAACAGTTTTAATGTTCATGTCAAAATAAGTTTACTGTTTTGCACACAGGCTTAGTTGAACCTACCTTGACCTTTGGAGGTCATGCTAACATACAGTAAGGAGCCAATATTGTCACTAAATCTACTGGTTAAAAGTTTGTTTTAGGTTAAAAAGAAAATTGGTTTGGAAAAGTTGTTTCTTCTGCCTTGAATGGGCTCTATGCACAGCTCCACTACTTCCTGAATTTAAGGCAGCTCCTTTGTTTCCTGTCTTTCATTACTGGACGAACTGATTAATCCAGGTGTGTCTGGCCAGTTACTTAGGTCATACACACCTGGATTAATCAGTGCATCCAATCATGAAAGACAGGAAACAAAGGAGCTGCCTTAAATACAGGAAGTAGTGGAGCTGTGCATAGAGCCTATTGTTACTTTCTGATGAGATTGTTTTCTTGTTTTAATTATTTAAAAATATCAGAATGTACATTTTGATCTAATGTTATGATTAGTTACTCAGTACCTGAGTAGCCTTTTTACAGAAAACATTGACATGTTTGAGTACTCTACCCACCTCTGGATATTACCCTTAACAGTTTAAACATTTTCTGTTTTTTTGCCAACACAGTTGTGTATAAAATACATAAAAAATATATTTAAATGTATCACCATATCAGATACAGAATGCTAGTTCACCAATCCCTATTAACGTGACGCAAATAGTATAAAGCATATTGATTTATAGCCAGTAGGGAGGTACTACAGTATATACGCTCGCAGCACATGTAAACTAGAGAACTGCTTCCAATATAGAATAATGTGGGTAACTAATATTAATGCCTACTTACTTAGTAACTGAGGTGTATAGTAAAATAAGACCAAGATAGACCAACATTAACAAAGTTGATCAAGTACTTTTTCATAGCTACATTAACTGGTAATTTCACATGCGTCATGTTTTTTTATATGATCTAATGTTGTCTTGATCTAGACCCAGGGGTCAGATCCAGACCCAGATCAAGCCAAATGAGATTCACTAATCTCTCTCTTTTTTTTAAGCTGAGCACATTATTTTATTATTTAAAATAACGGTATCATACCAAGCAGGTTTTGACCCTTTATGGTGGTTCTCTGCTGCTGTGTAACATGTCTCTCTGTCATATGACCTGCTCTAAGCGCTACGACATGAAGCAGAACACTATTCACTGGATAACTGATGAAGGCAAGTGAAGTCACTTGCCGCCATCTTGGTACTCCCTACTCTCACAATGTCATGGCATAAAAATGCCAATATATATATATATA